>NW_027039082.1:0-29208 GCF_034236695.1 Oncorhynchus nerka
AAGACAAGCCCCGCCCCCGCCCCAGCCGTTGCCCTCAGAGAGTAGGCCTAGAACTAAAGACAAGCCCCGCCCCCCCGTTGCCCTCAGAGAGTAGGCCTAGAACTAAAGATAAGCCCCGCCCCCTCGTTGCCCTCAGAGAGTAGGCCTAGAACTAAAGACAAGCCCCGCCCCCCGTTGCCCTCAGAGAGTAGGCCTAGAACTAAGAGGCCTAGAACCTTTCCCCCTTCTGATGACCAGGTGGCGAATCGCATCTCTGCATGTCTGGCAGACATATCAGTGTGGATGACGGATCACCACCTCAAGCTGAACCTCGGCAAGACGGAGCTGCTCTTCCTCCCGGGGAAGGACTGCCCGTTCCATGATCTCGCCATCACGGTTGACAACTCCATTGTGTCCTCCTCCCAGAGCGCTAAGAACCTTGGCGTGATCCTGGACAACACCCTGACGTTCTCAACTAACATCAAGGCGGTGGCCCGTTCCTGTAGGTTCATGCTCTACAACATCCGCAGAGTACGACCCTGCCTCACACAGGAAGCGGCGCAGGTCCTAATCCAGGCACTTGTCATCTCCCGTCTGGATTACTGCAACTCGCTGTTGGCTGGGCTCCCTGCCTGTGCCATTAAACCCCTACAACTCATCCAGAACGCCGCAGCCCGTCTGGTGTTCAACCTTCCCAAGTTCTCTCACGTCACCCCGCTCCTCCGCTCTCTCCACTGGCTTCCAGTTGAAGCTCGCATCCGCTACAAGACCATGGTGCTTGCCTACGGAGCTGTGAGGGGAACGGCACCTCAGTACCTCCAGGCTCTGATCAGGCCCTACACCCAAACAAGGGCACTGCGTTCATCCACCTCTGGCCTGCTCGCCTCCCTACCACTGAGGAAGTACAGTTCCCGCTCAGCCCAGTCAAAACTGTTCGCTGCTCTGGCCCCCCAATGGTGGAACAAACTCCCTCACGACGCCAGGACAGCGGAGTCAATCACCACCTTCCGGAGACACCTGAAACCCCACCTCTTTAAGGAATACCTGATAGGATAAAGTAATCCTTCTCACCCCCCTTAAAAGATTTAGATGCACTATTGTAAAGTGGCTGCTCCATTGATGTCATAAGGTGTAAGTCGCCTGATAAGAGAGTCTGCTAAATGACTTAAATGTAAATGTGGACAAGGTCCCCCCAGAGAGTAGGCCTAGAACTAAAAGACAAGCCCCGCCTGCTGCCCCCAGAGAGTAGGCCTAGAACTAAAGACAAGCCCTACGTCGTTGCCCTCAGAGATTAGGCCTAGAACTAAAGACAAGCCCCCCCCCTGTTGCCCCTCAGAGATTAGGCCTAGAACTAAAGACAAGCCCCGCCCTGCTGTTCCTCAGAGAGTAGGCCTAGAACCAAAGGCCAGAACCTTTCCCCTTCTGGATGACCAGGTGGCTCAGAGTAGGTCTGGAAGATATCAGTGCGTGGATGATTGATCACCACCTCAAGCTGACGTAGGCCTCTCCTCCGGGATCGGCAAGACGGACTGCTCTTCCTCCCCCCATGATCTCGCCATCACGGTTGACAACTCCATTGTGAGTCCCAGAGCCTAAGAACTGATCCTGAGCCAACACCCTGACGCCTCAACTAACCCGTTGCTCCTGAGGTTCATGCCTACAACATAAAGACCACCTCTGCTCACACAGGTTGCAGGTCCTAATCCAGGTAGGTCATCTAGTCTGGGATTACTGCAACTCGCTGCTGGCTGGGCCCTGCCTGTGCCATTAAACCCTACAACTCAAAGAACGCGCAGCCCGTCTGGTGCCCCCAACCTTAGGCCTAGAACTAAAGACAAGCCACACCGCTCCTCCCGCTCTCTCCACTGGTCTCCAGTTGAAGTCGCATCCGCTACAAGAGCCATGGTGCTTGGGTTTACGGAGCTGTGAGGAACGGCACCTCAGTACCTCCAGGCCTCGATCAGGCTCCTACACCAAAACAAGGGCACTGTGCGCTCATCCACCTCTGGCCTGCTCCGCCTCCCTACCACTGGAGGAAGTGCACAGTCCCGCCTCAGCCCAGTCAAAACTGTTCGCTGCTCACCCCCAATGGTGGAACAACTCCCCACGACGCCCAGGACAGCGGAGTCAATCACCACCTGGAGACACCTGAAACCCCCACCTAGACACCTCAAACCCCACCCTCTTTAAGGAATACCTAGGATAGGATAAAGATAATCCTTCTCCCCCGTTGCCCTTAAAAGATTTTAGATGCACTATTGTAAAGTGGCTGCCCATTGATGTCATAAGGTAAGCCCCCGTTGATAAGAGAGTCTGCTAAAATGACTTATGTAAATGTAAGACAAGGTCCCCCCCCCCCAGAGAGTAGGCCTTGCCTGCTGCTCCCTCAGAGAGTAGGCCTAGAACTAAAGACAAGCCCCGCCCCGTTGCCCTCAGAGAGCAGGCCTAGAACTAAAGACAAGCCCCGCCCCTCGTTGCCCTCAGAGTAGGCCTAGAACTAAAGACAAGCCCCGCCCCCGTTGCCCTCAGAGAGTAGGCCTAGAACTAAAGACAAGCCCCGCCCCCGTTGCCCTCTGGAGAGCAGGCCTAGAACTAAAGACAAGCCCCGCCTCCTGCTCCCCTAGAGAGTAGGCCCTAAAGACAAGCCCCGCCCCTGTTGCCCTCAGAGAGTAGGCCTAGAACTAAAGACAAGCCCCGCCCCCCGTTGCCCTCAGAGAGTAGGCCTAGAACTAAAGACAAGCCCCCCCGTTGCCCTCAGAGAGTAGGCCTAGAACTAAAGACAAGAACTGCCCTCAGAGAGTAGGCCTAGAACTAAAGACAAGCCCCCCCCGTTGCCCTCAGAGAGTAGGCCTAGAACTAAAGACAAGCCCCTGCCCCCCGTTGCCCTCAGAGAGTAGGCCTAGAACTAAAGATAAGCCCCGCCCCCCCGTTGCCCTCAGAGAGTAGGCCTAGAACTAAAGATAAGCCCCCCCCGTTGCCCTCAGAGAGTAGGCCTAGAACTAAAGACAAGCCCTGCCCCCCGTTGCCCAGAGAGTAGGCCAGAACCAAAGGCCTCCCCTCAGAGAGTAGGCCTAGAACTAAAGATAAGCCCCGCCCCCATTGCCCTCAGAGAGTAGGCCTAGAACTAAAGACAAGCCCCGCCCCCCGTTGCCCTCAGAGAGTAGGCCTAGATCTAAAGACAAGCCCCGCCCCCCGTTGCCCTCAGAGTAGGCCTAGAACTAAAGACAAGCCCCGCCCCCGTTGCCCTCAGAGAGTAGGCCTAGAACTAAAGACAAGCCCCGCCCCCGTTGCCCTCAGAGAGTAGGCCTAGAACTAAAGACAAGCCCCGCCCGCCCCGTTGCCCTCAGAGAGTAGGCCTAGAACTAAAGACAAGCCCCGCCCCCCGTTGCCCTCAGAGAGTAGGCCTAGAACTAAAGATAAGCCCCGCCCCCGTTGCCCTCAGAGAGTAGGCCTAGAACTAAAGACAAGCCCCGCCCCCCCCCGTTGCCCTCAGAGAGTAGGCCTAGAACTAAAGACAAGCCCCGAGCTCCAGAGTTCCTCTGTGGAGATGGGAGAAGCTTCCAGAAGGACAACTATCTCTGCAGCACTCCACCAATCAGGCCTTTATGGTTGAGTGGCCAGACGGAAGCCACTCCTCAGTTAAAGGCACATGACAGCCAGCTTGGAGTTTGCCAAACAGGCACTTGAAGGACTCTCAGACCATGAGAAACAAGATTCTCTGGTCTGATGAAACCAAGATTGAACTCTTTGACCTGAATGCCAAGCGTCACGTCTGGAGGAAACCTGACACCATCCCTACGGTGAAGCATGGTGGTGGCAGCATCATGCTGTGGGGATGTTTTTCAGCAGCAGGGACTGGGAGACTAGTCAGGATCGAGAGAAAGATGAACGGAGCAAAGTACAGAGTGATCCTTGATGAAAACCTGCTCCAGAGTGCTCAGGACGCTCAGACTGGGGCGAAGGTTCACCTTCCAACAGGACAACGACCCTACGCACACAGCCAAGATAATACAGGAGTGGCTTCGGGACAAGTCTCTGAATGTCCTTAAGTGGCCCAGCCGGAGTCTGGACTTGAACCCGATCAAACATCTCTGGAGAGACCTGAAAATAGCTGTGCAGCGATGCAACCCGAACAGAGCTTGAGAGGATCTGCAGAGAAGAATGGGAGAAACTCCCACTTTTAATATGGTATGACTACTTGCATAAAAACTGTGGATAGAAACGTGAGGCCCGGCAAGTACTGTTTCATGAAAATAACTCCAAATGCCCACATCATGTGTATATCTGGAGCAGGTGGATGTGACACCTCTGGACTCTAATTGGCCTCAGTCTGTACAATGTTTTACTGTTTTGGGGCAATATGACTTGTGATCAAAAATTATAGAATTCAAATTCAATGACATTCTCTGATTCTATGACCATTAAAAGAGATACTTTTTAGCCAGTAGTTCTGAAAGTAAACGCTCACTAGCCAATAGTGGTTCTCGATAAAATTGCGTACTACGTCACATCGGAACAGATATGCCATTACTCTCTCCACTCTGCATCTTGATTCGTTGTCACTCAAAATGGCGAGGGGCTGAAGCTCATTGGCTAGAAATCAAATTGTAAGACAGTAATTCTTGCGCATAGATTATGCATGTATGAACTACACATTGACACATCCTGCCCAAAGCTGGAGGTTTCAAAATACTTACTAGCAGCCAAAGTTCTGGAGCCTGTCTAACTGTTCTATTTGAATTCTGTTTGATTCTACGTGCATTCTATTTGAATTCTGTTTGATTCTACGTGCATTCTATTTGAATTCTGTTTGATTCTACGTGCATTCTATTTGAATTCTGTTTGATTCTACGTGCATTCTATTTGCTTCTACGTGCATTCTATTTGAATTCTGTTTGATTTTATGTGGATTCTGTTGACTACTGAATGGGGGCCAATATTATTCACTAAGCTGGGAAGATATCCTGAAGATTTGCAGATATCCCGCGCGGACAACATTTCAACAGACAATAAAGATATTGTATTTATTGAGAAGGCATACAATAACATCGGTCAAGCACTTTTGGGAAGGAGAAAGTTTAGCTATCTGAATATACATTTTTTTTTTATCTGACTAATTTGGCCTACTAATTGATGTAATTACCTGGATCCCAGGTGAATTGGTTTATGAGTTCTACTGTAACCAGAGAAACCACTAGTATCAACAGCAGGTTACTCAAGGTCCCAAAGTTAAGCTGACAGGGAATTGATTGAGGATTATGGTTTGTCTCGTTGCACAATTTACAGCTTTTTCTATTTGACTAATAGATACAATATGATGCGATTGTGATTTTGGCATTATTTTATATTATGGTCAATTGGATAAGCTTGATATGTCACTCACAAAATACCTTTTGACTGTTGCATCATTTTCTTTATTTTACTTTTATGTCTTCGATAGACCTTCTTGCATTGAAAGCAATAATATTTTTTTATTAAATAGCTGTTGAAAAATATGTTTTAACTCTACATAAATGTAACGTTGGCTAAGAGCATATCATTTGAGCCATGGCGATGGAAGAGGCCTAGCTTAGTGTATAGCTATTAATATTCGTGCGCTAATAATTCTGCATGAACCTCCGTTATGGATCTATACTGTAAAATAATGTACATTTTATCAACCAAAACAAAGCCGATCTTTGCACAGACATATCAGCTCCCGTCGACAGCCCACGAAGGGGTTCTCTGCATCGAATTGACGAAAATCCCTGATGAATTGTTCATAAATATCAATAAAAGTTTGTCAGTTAGCTATATCGATATAAAACGATGTATAATCAAGCCGTACGCGGTAGATCGCTGAAGTCAAACGGTGCCAGGTAGCGAACAGAGAGCTGGATGCAGCCGCCGCAGAGAGAGAGAGAGAGAGAGAGACCTGCTGGAGAGAGAAAAAAAACTCGAAAAGCAAATGAAATATAGGCAGGCCTGAAATAAACATTGCCGTCAGCGTACTATTACACAAATCTAACGTGATCGGTGTAGTCTAACGCAAAATGCACCTTAAGGAATAACGGCAAGTACAAAGAGGACGAAGGACACGTTAGTGATGGAAATCATTTCCATTTTAGTGCATCATCTCGCCCCCTGCAATGCATCCCCACGATCCATATTACAGCCGGTGTTTCCTAAAGATCCCCATCCAGCAACCTCCACTCGGTACCCCCGTGTCGCCATGCCCAGCTTCACCCCCGTCTCCCCGGTCCATACCTCCTCGTCCTGCGGACATTCCGGGATCCCCACCGAACAGGCGGGGTCCAGGCAGGCTCCCAGCTCCTCCAGTCCCCGCTCCCGCTCCGGGTCTCGGTCCATCGTGTCACCGTTGAAGACGGGCGGAGGGGACTCGGCGTTACTCAACGCCGCCATTTTAAACTGCGATCAGCTGAGTGGAAAATAATCGAGGAGAGGAGACAGGAGGGGGAGACAGATTCAAGAAATGTAGCTGCCTAGTAAAGCACCGGGATGTGATGGTTTGGGGTACACGAGGAAATTAGGTACCACTTTCCTCCTTTCTGTGTCAGTGACTATTTCTATTGGTTTATTATGTCAATAACGAGTATTTAATTTGTTTCAGTGACCGCATATGATTTTGCTTATTGATTAGTCGCTGGTCCAATTACAACTGCATCAAGTGCACCTGCAAAATAAAAGCATCCCAACAAAACACAAAAACATTAACCACAAAACAAATGTATAGCACCAACCTTTGTAGGTCTACCACCATACACAGACAGGCAAACCAAACTCTAGCTGAGATTTTAACTCCAATAGTTAAAATCTCAGCTAGACCAGAGAGAGGTAAAAAGGCGAACCGAGAGGGGTAATTTGGCCCAAAATCTGTCTCCTCCAGCAGGTGGCGTTGTTTCGTCCGCCAGGCGAGGAGTATTTATAATGGAGACCAACGTAGCCACAGGAAAAGGGAAACCAGTGAAGAACAAACACCATTGTAAATACAACCCATATTTATGTTTATTTATTGTCCCTTTTGTACTTTAACTATTTGCACATCATTACAACACTGTATATATATATATATAATATGACATTTGAAATGTATTTATTATTTTGAAACATCTGTATGTGTAATGTTTACTGTTAATTTTTATTGTTTATTTCACTTTTGTTTATTATCTACTTCACTTGCTTTGGCAATGTAAACACATGTTTCCCATGCCAATAAAGCCCCTTAAATTGAATTTGAATGGATTATCTCTACTCTGTCAGAGAGTTTTGGGGCGGCAGGGTAGCCTAGTGGTTAGAGCGTTGGACTAGTAACCGAAAGGTTGCAAGTTCGAATCCCCGAGCTGACAAGGTACTAATCTGTCGTTCTGCCCCTGAACAGGCAGTTCACCCACTGTTCCTAGGCCGTCATTGAAAATAAGAATTTGTTCTTAACTGACTTGCCTAGTGAAATAAAGGTAAAATAAAAATAATAAAAAAATAAATAGTACAGGCTGAGTGACCACCGATTGACATAGAAACCAGACAATAAAAGACATGGCTACCCAAAGAGGAGTGTGTATGTGGTCACTGCACAACAGGGGAGGTAGAGACAGAGATATAAAGACACCCAAAGAGGAGTGTATATGTGGTCACTGCATGACAGGGGAGGTAGAAACAGAGATGTATAGACATGGCTCCCCAAAGAGGAGTGTGTATGTGGGCACGACAGGGGAGGTAGAAACAGAGATGTATAGACATGGCTCCCCAAAGAGGAGTGTATATGTGGTCACTGCACGACAGGGGAGGTAGAGACAGAGATGTATAGACACCCAAAGAGGAGTGTGTATGTGGTCACTGCACGACAGGGGAGGTAGAGACAGAGATGTATAGACATGGCTCCCCAAAGAGGAGTGTGTATGTGGTTACTGCACGACAGGGGAGACAGAGATGTATAGACATGGCTCCCCAAAGAGGAGTGTGTATGTGGTCACTGCACGACAGGGGAGGTAGAGACAGAGATGTATAGACATGGCTCCCCAAAGAGGAGTGTGTATGTGGTCACTGCACGACAGGGGAGACAGAGATGTATAGACATGGCTCCCCAAAGAGGAGCATGTATGTGGTCACGGCACGACAGGGGAGGTAGAGACAGAGATGAATAGACACCCAAAGAGGAGCATGTATGTGGTCACTGCACGACAGGGGAGGTAGAGACAGAGATGTATAGACATGGCTCCCCAAAGAGGAGTGTGGAGGAGTGTGGCTCCCCAAAGAGGAGTGTATATGTGGTCACTGCACGACAGGGGAGGTAGAGACAGAGATGTATAGACACCCAAAGAGGAGCATGTATGTGGTCACGGCACGACAGGGGAGGTAGAGACAGAGATGAATAGACACCCAAAGAGGAGCATGTATGTGGTCACTGCACGACAGGGGAGACAGAGATGTATAGACACCCAAAGAGGAGTGTGTATGTGGTCACTGCACGACAGGGGAGGTAGAGACAGAGATGTATAGACATGGCTCCCCAAAGAGGAGTGTGTATGTGGTCACTGCACGACAGGGGAGGTAGAGACAGAGATGTATAGACACCCAAAGAGGAGCATGTATGTGGTCACTGCACGACAGGGGAGGTAGAGACAGAGATGTATAGACATGGCTCCCCAAAGAGGAGTGTATATGTGGTAACTGAAAGACAGGGGAGGTAGAGACAGAGATGTATAGACACCCAAAGAGGAGCATGTATGTGGTCACTGCACGACGGGGGAGGTAGAGACAGAGATGTATAGACATGTCTCCCCAAAGAGGAGTGTGTATGTGGTCACTGCACGACAGGGGAGGTAGAGACAGAGATGTATAGACATGGCTCCCCAAAGAGGAGTGTATATGTGAAAGACGGGGGAGGTAGAGACAGAGATATAAAGACATGACTCCCCAAAGAGGAGAGTCTATGTGGTCACTGCACGACAGGGGAGGTAGAAACAGAGATGCACTTTCTCCTTTACTGTGAGAAATATAATCCTCACCAAGAGATTCATTATTCGTATAAATTACTACATTTATTCCACATTTGATCTTATTAAAAGGAAAAACAACAAATACTCATAGGTGAAGGAGCAACGACTCCTCTTGCAGACAAATATGTATTTGCCTCCCGAAGCCTGAGAGACATTGAATAATTAACTTAATTATTATTGTTGTTATGATTATTATTCCTAATAGTAGTGGTACGAGTAGTAGGGGTGATGGTAATGATATCAGTTTAATTAATGATGGTTGTGGTAGTGGTGGTATAGTATTGTTGATCATTAATGATGGTTGTGGTGGTATAGTATTGTTGATCATTAATGATGGTTGTGGTAGTGGTGATATAGTATTGTTGATCATTAATGATGGTTGTGGTGGTATAGTATTGTTGATCATTAATGATGGTTGTGGTAGTGGTGGTATAGTATTGTTGATCAATAATGATGGTTGTGGTAGTGGTGGTATAGTATTGTTGATCATTAATGATGGTGGTGGTGGTATAGTATTGTTGATCAATAATGATGGTTGTGGTAGTGATGGTATAGTATTGTTGATCAATAATGATGGTTGTGGTAGTGGTGGTATAGTATTGTTGATCATTAATGATGGTGGTGGTGGTATAGTATTGTTGATCATTAATGATGGTTGTGGTGATATAGTATTGTTGATCATTAATGATGGTTGTGGTAGTGGTGGTATAGTATTGTTGATCATTAATGATGGTAGTGGTGGTATAGTATTAGTATTATTTGATCATTAATGATGGTTGTGGTAGTGGTGGTATAGTATTGTTGATCATTAATGATGGTAGTGGTGGTATAGTATTGTTGATCATTAATGATGGTAGTGGTGGTATAGTATTGTTGATCATTAATGATGGTTGTGGTGGTATAGTATTGTTGATCATTAATGATGGTTGTGGTAGTGGTGGTATAGTATTGTTGATCATTAATGATGGTAGTGGTGGTATAGTATTGTTGATCATTAATGATGGTTGTGGTAGTGGTGGTATAGTATTGTTGATCATTAATGATGGTAGTGGTGGTATAGTATTGTTGATCATTAATGATGGTAGTGGTGGTATAGTACTGTTGATCATTAATGATGGTAGTGGTGGTATAGTATTGTTGATCATTAATGATGGTTGTGGTGGTATAGTATTGTTGATCATTAATGATGGTTGTGGTAGTGGTGATATAGTATTGTTGATCATTAATGATGGTAGTGGTAGTGGTGGTATAGTATTGTTGATCATTAATGATGGTAGTGGTGGTATAGTACTGTTGATCATTAATGATGGTAGTGGTGGTATAGTATTGTTGATCATTAATGATGGTTGTGGTGGTATAGTACTGTTGATCATTAATGATGGTTGTGGTAGTGGTGGTATAGTATTGTTGATCATTAATGATGGTAGTGGTGGTATAGTATTGTTGATCATTAATGATGGTTGTGGTAGTGGTGGTATAGTATTGTTGATCATTAATGATGGTAGTGGTGGTATAGTATTGTTGATCATTAATGATGGTAGTGGTGGTATAGTATTGTTGATCATTAATGATGGTAGTGGTGGTATAGTATTGTTGATCATTAATGATGGTTGTGGTAGTGGTGGTATAGTACTGTTGATCATTCATGATGGTTGTGGTAGTGGTGGTATAGTATTGTTGATCATTAATGATGGTAGTGGTGGTATAGTATTGTTGATCATTAATGATGGTTGTGGTAGTGGTGGTATAGTACTGTTGATCATTAATGATGGTTGTGGTGGTATAGTATTGTTGATCATTAATGATGGTAGTGGTAGTGGTGGTATAGTATTGTTGATCATTAATGATGGTAGTGGTGGTATAGTATTGTTGATCATTAATGATGGTTGTGGTGGTGGTGATATAGTATTGTTGATCATTAATGATGGTTGTGGTTGTGGTGGTATAGTATTGTTGATCATTAATGATGGTTGTGGTTGTGGTGGTATAGTATTGTTGATCATTAATGATGGTAGTGGTGGTATAGTATTGTTGATCATTAATGATGGTTGTGTTGGTGGTGATATAGTATTGTTGATCATTAATGATGGTTGTGGTGGTATAGTATTGTTGATCATTAATGATGGTAGTGGTGGTATAGTATTG
This sequence comes from Oncorhynchus nerka, assembly GCF_034236695.1. Classification (NCBI taxonomy): domain Eukaryota; kingdom Metazoa; phylum Chordata; class Actinopteri; order Salmoniformes; family Salmonidae; genus Oncorhynchus; species Oncorhynchus nerka. The sequence continues at coordinate 11,121 of NW_027039082.1, forward strand.
TTGATCATTAATGATGGTAGTGGTGGTATAGTATTGTTGATCATTAATGATGGTTGTGGTAGTGGTGGTATAGTATTGTTGATCATTAATGATGGTTGTGGTGGTATAGTATTGTTGATCATTAATGATGGTTGTGGTGGTATAGTACTGTTGATCATTAATGATGGTAGTGGTGATATAGTATTGTTGATCATTAATGATGGTTGTGGTAGTGGTGGTATAGTATTGTTGATCATTAATGATGGTAGTGGTGGTATAGTATTGTTGATCATTAATGATGGTTGTGGTAGTGGTGATATAGTATTGTTGATCATTAATGATGGTAGTGGTGGTATAGTACTGTTGATCATTAATGATGGTAGTGGTGATATAGTACTGTTGATCATTAATGATGGTAGTGGTGGTATAGTACTGTTGATCATTAATGATGGTTGTGGTGGTATAGTATTGTTGATCATTAATGATGGTAGTGGTGGTATAGTATTGTTGATCATTAATGATGCTAGTGGTAGTGGTGATATAGTATTGTTGATCATTAATGATGGTAGTGGTGGTATAGTATTGTTGATCATTAATGATGGTTGTGGTAGTGGTGGTATAGTATTGTTGATCATTAATGATGGTAGTGGTGGTATAGTATTGTTGATCATTAATGATGGTAGTGGTGGTATAGTATTGTTGATCATTAATGATGGTAGTGGTGGTATAGTATTGTTGATCATTAATGATGGTAGTGGTGGTATAGTATTGTTGATCATTAATGATGGTTGTGGTAGTGGTGGTATAGTATTGTTGATCATTAATGATGGTAGTGGTGGTATAGTATTGTTGATCATTAATGATGGTTGTGGTGGTATAGTATTGTTGATCATTAATGATGGTAGTGGTGGTATAGTATTGTTGATCATTAATGATGGTAGTGGTAGTGGTGGTATAGTATTGTTGATCATTAATGATGGTTGTGGTAGTGGTGGTATAGTATTGTTGATCATTAATGATGGTTGTGGTAGTGGTGGTATAGTATTGTTGATCATTAATGATGGTAGTGGTAGTGGTGGTATAGTACTGTTGATCATTAATGATGGTAGTGGTGGTATAGTATTGTTGATCATTAATGATGGTAGTGGTGATATAGTACTGTTGATCATTAATGATGGTAGTGGTGGTATAGTATTGTTGATCATTAATGATGGTTGTGGTAGTGGTGGTATAGTACTGTTGATCATTAATGATGGTTGTGGTGGTATAGTATTGTTGATCATTAATGATGGTAGTGGTAGTGGTGGTATAGTATTGTTGATCATTAATGATGGTAGTGGTGGTATAGTATTGTTGATCATTAATGATGGTTGTGGTGGTGGTGATATAGTATTGTTGATCATTAATGATGGTTGTGGTTGTGGTGGTATAGTATTGTTGATCATTAATGATGGTTGTGGTTGTGGTGGTATAGTATTGTTGATCATTAATGATGGTAGTAGTGGGTATAGTATTGTTGATCATTAATGATGGTTGTGGTAGTGGTGGTGGTATAGTATTGTTGATCATTAATGATGGTTGTGGTGGTATAGTATTGTTGATCATTAATGATGGTTGTGGTAGTGGTGGTATAGTATTGTTGATCATTAATGATGGTTGTGGTAGTGGTGGTATAGTATTGTTGATCATTAATGATGGTTGTGGTGGTATAGTATTGTTGATCATTAATGATGGTTGTGGTGGTATAGTATTGTTGATCATTAATGATGGTAGTGGTGGTATAGTATTGTTGATCATTAATGATGGTTGTGTTGGTGGTGATATAGTATTGTTGATCATTAATGATGGTTGTGGTGGTATAGTATTGTTGATCATTAATGATGGTTGTGGTAGTGGTGGTATAGTATTGTTGATCATTAATGATGGTAGTGGTGGTATAGTACTGTTGATCATTAATGATGGTAGTGGTGATATAGTACTGTTGATCATTAATGATGGTAGTGGTGGTATAGTACTGTTGATCATTAATGATGGTTGTGGTGGTATAGTATTGTTGATCATTAATGATGGTAGTGGTGGTATAGTATTGTTGATCATTAATGATGCTAGTGGTAGTGGTGATATAGTATTGTTGATCATTAATGATGGTAGTGGTGGTATAGTATTGTTGATCATTAATGATGGTTGTGGTAGTGGTGGTATAGTATTGTTGATCATTAATGATGGTAGTGGTGGTATAGTATTGTTGATCATTAATGATGGTTGTGGTAGTGGTGGTATAGTATTGTTGATCATTAATGATGGTAGTGGTGGTATAGTATTGTTGATCATTAATGATGGTAGTGGTGGTATAGTATTGTAATGATCATTAATGATGGTGATGTGGTAGTGGTGGTATAGTATTGTTGATCATTAATGATGGTAGTGGTGGTATAGTATTGTTGATCATTAATGATGGTTGTGGTGGTATAGTATTGTTGATCATTAATGATGGTAGTGGTGGTATAGTATTGTTGATCATTAATGATGGTTGTGGTGGTATAGTATTGTTGATCATTAATGATGGTTGTGGTAGTGGTGGTATAGTATTGTTGATCATTAATGATGGTTGTGGTAGTGGTGGTATAGTATTGTTGATCATTAATGATGGTTGTGGTAGTGGTGGTATAGTATTGTTGATCATTAATGATGGTAGTGGTGGTATAGTATTGTTGATCATTAATGATGGTAGTGGTGGTATAGTACTGTTGATCATTAATGATGGTAGTGGTGGTATAGTATTGTTGATCATTAATGATGGTAGTGGTGGTATAGTACTGTTGATCATTAATGATGGTAGTGGTGGTATAGTATTGTTGATCATTAATGATGGTTGTGGTAGTGGTGGTATAGTATTGTTGATCATTAATGATGGTTAGTGGTGGTATAGTATTGTTGATCATTAATGATGTAGTGGTGGTATAGTATTGTTGATCATTAATGATGGTAGTGGTGGTATAGTATTGTTGATCATTAATGATGGGTAGTGGTGTGTATAGTATTGTTGATCATTAATGATGGTTGTGGTAGTGGTGGTATAGTATTGTTGATCATTAATGATGGTTGTGGTAGTGGTGGTATAGTACTGTTGATCATTAATGATGGTAGTGGTGGTATAGTATTGTTGATCATTAATGATGGTAGTGGTAGTGGTGATATAGTACTGTTGATCATTAATGATGGTTGTGGTAGTGGTGGTATAGTATTGTTGATCATTAATGATGGTTGTGGTGGTATAGTATTGTTGATCATTAATGATGGTAGTGGTGATATAGTATTGTTGATCATTAATGATGGTTGTGGTTGTGGTGGTATAGTTTGTTGATCATTAATGATGGTAGTGGTAGTGGTGGTATAGTATTGTTGATCATTAATGATGGTAGTGGTGGTATAGTATTGTTGATCATTAATGATGGTTGTGGTAGTGGTGATATAGTATTGTTGATCATTAATGATGGTAGTGGTGATATAGTACTGTTGATCATTAATGATGGTTGTGGTAGTGGTGGTATAGTACTGTTGATCATTAATGATGGTTGTGGTGGTATAGTATTGTTGATCATTAATGATGGTTGTGGTAGTGGTGGTATAGTATTGTTGATCATTAATGATGGTAGTGGTGGTATAGTATTGTTGATCATTAATGATGGATGTTGTAGTGGTGGTATAGTATTGTTGATCGTTAATGATGGTAGTGGTGGTATAGTATTGTTGATCATTAATGATGGTAGTGGTAGTGGTGGTATAGTACTGTTGATCATTAATGATGGTAGTGGTGGTATAGTATTGTTGATCATTAATGATGCTAGTGGTAGTGGTGATATAGTATTGTTGATCATTAATGATGGTAGTGGTGGTATAGTATTGTTGATCATTAATGATGGTTGTGGTAGTGGTGGTATAGTATTGTTGATCATTAATGATGGTAGTGGTGGTATAGTATTGTTGATCATTAATGATGGTAGTGGTGGTATAGTATTGTTGATCATTAATGATGGTTGTGGTAGTGGTGGTATAGTATTGTTGATCATTAATGATGGTAGTGGTGGTATAGTATTGTTGATCATTAATGATGGTAGTGGTGGTATAGTATTGTTGATCATTAATGATGGTAGTGGTGGTATAGTATTGTTGATCATTAATGATGGTTGTGGTGGTATAGTATTGTTGATCATTAATGATGGTAGTGGTGGTGTAGTATTGTTGATCATTAATGATGGTAGTGGTGGTATAGTACTGTTGATCATTAATGATGGTAGTGGTGGTATAGTATTGTTGATCATTAATGATGGTAGTGGTGGTATAGTATTGTTGATCATTAATGATGGTAGTGGTGGTATAGTATTGTTGATCATTAATGATGGTAGTGGTGGTATAGTATTGTTGATCATTAATGATGGTTGTGGTGGTATAGTACTGTTGATCATTAATGATGGTAGTGGTGATATAGTATTGTTGATCATTAATGATGGTTGTGGTAGTGGTGGTATAGTATTGTTGATCATTAATGATGGTTGTGGTGGTATAGTATTGTTGATCATTAATGATGCTAGTGGTAGTGGTGATATAGTATTGTTGATCATTAATGATGGTAGTGGTGGTATAGTATTGTTGATCATTAATGATGCTAGTGGTAGTGGTGATATAGTATTGTTGATCATTAATGATGGTGGTGGTGATATAGTATTGTTGATCATTAATGATGGTTGTGGTGATATAGTATTGTTGATCATTAATGATGGTAGTGGTGGTATAGTATTGTTGATCATTAATGATGGTTGTGGTAGTGGTGGTATAGTATTGTTGATCATTAATGATGGTAGTGGTGGTATAGTATTGTTGATCATTAATGATGCTAGTGGTAGTGGTGATATAGTATTGTTGATCATTAATGATGGTGGTGGTGATATAGTATTGTTGATCATTAATGATGGTTGTGGTGATATAGTATTGTTGATCATTAATGATGGTGGTGGTGATATAGTATTGTTGATCATTAATGATGGTTGTGGTGATATAGTATTGTTGATCATTAATGATGGTAGTGGTGGTATAGTACTGTTGATCATTAATGATGGTAGTGGTGGTATAGTATTGTTGATCATTAATGATGGTTGTGGTAGTGGTGGTATAGTATTGTTGATCATTAATGATGGTTGTGGTGGTATAGTACTGTTGATCATTAATGATGGTAGTGGTGGTATAGTACTGTTGATCATTAATGATGGTAGTGGTGGTATAGTATTGTTGATCATTAATGATGGTTGTGGTAGTGGTGGTATAGTATTGTTGATCATTAATGATGGTAGTGGTGGTATAGTATTGTTGATCATTAATGATGGTAGTGGTGGTATAGTATTGTTGATCATTAATGATGGTTGTGGTAGTGGTGGTATATTATTGTTGATCATTAATGATGGTTGTGGTGGTATAGTATTGTATTAGTCATGGTGATGCTAGTGGTGGTATAGTATTGTATTAGTCATGGTGATGCTAGTGGTAGTGGTGGTGTAGTATTGTATTAGTCATGGTGATGCTAGTGGTAGTGGTGGTGTAGTATTGTATTAGTCATGGTGATGCTAGTGGTAGTGGTGGTGTAGTATTGTATTAGTCATGGTGATGCTAGTGGTAGTGGTGGTATAGTATTGTATTAGTCATGGTGATGCTAGTGGTAGTGGTGGTATAGTATTGTATTAGTCATGGTGATGCTAGTGGTAGTGGTGGTGTAGTATTGTATTAGTCATGGTGATGCTAGTGGTAGTGGTGGTATAGTATTGTATTAGTCATGGTGATGCTAGTGGTAGTGGTGGTGTAGTATTGTATTAGTCATGGTGATGCTAGTGGTAGTGGTGGTGTAGTATTGTATTAGTCATGGATGATGCTAGTGGTAGTGGTGGTGTAGTATTGTATTAGTCATGGTGATGCTAGTGGTAGTGGTGGTGTAGTATTGTATTAGTCATGGTGATGCTAGTGGTAGTGGTGGTGTAGTATTGTATTAGTCATGGTGATGCTAGTGGTAGTGGTGGTGTAGTATTGTATTAGTCATGGTGATGCTAGTGGTAGTGGTGGTATAGTATTGTATTAGTCATGGTGATGCTAGTGGTAGTGGTGGTGTAGTATTGTATTAGTCATGGTGATGCTAGTGGTAGTGGTGGTGTAGTATTGTATTAGTCATGGTGATGCTAGTGGTAGTGGTGGTATAGTATTGTATTAGTCATGGTGATGCTAGTGGTAGTGGTGGTATAGTATTGTATTAGTCATGGTGATGCTAGTGGTAGTGGTGGTGTAGTATTGTATTAGTCATGGTGATGCTAGTGGTAGTGGTGGTGTAGTATTGTATTAGTCATGGTGATGCTAGTGGTAGTGGTGGTGTAGTATTGTATTAGTCATGGTGATGCTAGTGGTAGTGGTGGTGTAGTATTGTATTAGTCATGGTGATGCTAGTGGTAGTGGTGGGTAGTATTGTATTAGTCATGGTGATGCTAGTGGTAGTGGTGGTGTAGTATTGTATTAGTCATGGTGATGCTAGTGGTAGTGGTGGTATAGTATTGTATTAGTCATGGTGATGCTAGTGGTAGTGGTGGTGTAGTATTGTATTAGTCATGGTGATGCTAGTGGTAGTGGTGGTATAGTATTGTATTAGTCATGGTGATGCTAGTGGTAGTGGTGGTATAGTATTGTATTAGTCATGGTGATGCTAGTGGTAGTGGGTGTGTAGTATTGTATTAGTCATGGTGATGCTAGTGGTAGTGGTGGTATAGTATTGTATTAGTCATGGTGATGCTAGTGGTAGTGGTGGTGTAGTATTGTATTAGTCATGGTGATGCTAGTGGTAGTGGTGGTGTAGTATTGTATTAGTCATGGTGATGCTAGTGGTAGTGGTGGTATAGTATTGTATTAGTCATGGTGATGCTAGTGGTAGTGGTGGTGTAGTATTGTATTAGTCATGGTGATGCTAGTGGTAGTGGTGGTGTAGTATTGTATTAGTCATGGTGATGCTAGTGGTAGTGGTGGTGTAGTATTGTATTAGTCATGGTGATGCTAGTGGTAGTGGTGGTATAGTATTGTATTAGTCATGGTGATGCTAGTGGTAGTGGTGGTGTAGTATTGTATTAGTCATGGTGATGCTAGTGGTAGTGGTGGTATAGTATTGTATTAGTCATGGTGATGCTAGTGGTAGTGGTGGTATAGTATTGTATTAGTCATGGTGATGCTAGTGGTAGTGGTGGTGTAGTATTGTATTAGTCATGGTGATGCTAGTGGTAGTGGTGGTGTAGTATTGTATTAGTCATGGTGATGCTAGTGGTAGTGGTGGTGTAGTATTGTATTAGTCATGGTGATGCTAGTGGTAGTGGTGGTGTAGTATTGTATTAGTCATGGTGATGCTAGTGGTAGTGGTGGTGTAGTATTGTATTAGTCATGGTGATGCTAGTGGTAGTGGTGGTATAGTATTGTATTAGTCATGGTGATGCTAGTGGTAGTGGTGGTATAGTATTGTATTAGTCATGGTGATGCTAGTGGTAGTGGTGGTGTAGTATTGTTTAGTCATATGATGCTAGTGGTAGTGGTGGTAGATTGTATTAGTCATGGTGATGCTAGTGGTAGTGGTGTAGTATTGTATTAGTCATGGTGATGCTAGTGGTAGTGGTGGTGTAGTATTGTATTAGTCATGGTGATGCTAGTGGTAGTGGTGGTGTAGTATTGTATTAGTCATGGTGATGCTAGTGGTAGTGGTGGTGTAGTATTGTATTAGTCATGGTGATGCTAGTGGTAGTGGTGGTGTAGTATTGTATTAGTCATGGTGATGCTAGTGGTAGTGGTGGTGTAGTATTGTATTAGTCATGGTGATGCTAGTGGTAGTGGTGGTATAGTATTGTATTAGTCATGGTGATGCTAGTGGTAGTGGTGGTGTAGTATTGTATTAGTCATGGTGATGCTAGTGGTAGTGGTGGTGTAGTATTGTATTAGTCATGGTGATGCTAGTGGTAGTGGTGGTGTAGTATTGTATTAGTCATGGTGATGCTAGTGGTAGTGGTGGTATAGTATTGTATTAGTCATGGTGATGCTAGTGGTAGTGGTGGTGTAGTATTGTATTAGTCATGGTGATGCTAGTGGTAGTGGTGGTGTAGTATTGTATTAGTCATGGTGATGCTAGTGGTAGTGGTGGTATAGTATTGTATTAGTCATGGTGATGCTAGTGGTAGTGGTGGTGTAGTATTGTATTAGTCATGGTGATGCTAGTGGTAGTGGTGGTGTAGTATTGTATTAGTCATGGTGATGCTAGTGGTAGTGGTGGTGTAGTATTGTATTAGTCATGATGTGATGTCATGGTGATGTGGTAGTGGTGGTGTAGTATTGTATTGTCATTAGTCATGGTGATTAGTCTGATGGTTGTGGTAGTGGTGGTGTAGTATTGTATTAGTCATGGTGATGCTAGTGGTAGTGGTGGTGTAGTATTGTATTAGTCATGGTGATGCTATTGGTAGTGGTGGTGTAGTATTGTATTAGTCATGGTGATGCTAGTGGTAGTGGTGGTGTAGTATTGTATTAGTCATGGTGATGCTAGTGGTAGTGGTGGTGTAGTATTGTATTAGTCATGGTGATGCTAGTGGTAGTGGTGGTATAGTATTGTATTAGTCATGGTGATGCTAGTGGTAGTGGTGGTGTAGTATTGTATTAGTCATGGTGATGCTAGTGGTAGTGGTGGTATAGTATTGTATTAGTCATGGTGATGCTAGTGGTAGTGGTGGTGTAGTATTGTATGTCATGGTGATGCTAGTGGTAGTGGTGGTGTAGTATTGTATTAGTCATGGTGATCTATGGTGATGTCTAGTGGTAGTGGTGGTATAGTATTGTATTAGTCATGGTGATGCTAGTGGTAGTGGTGGTATAGTATTGTATTAGTCATGGTGATGCTAGTGGTAGTGGTGGTGTAGTATTGTATTAGTCATGGTGATGCTAGTGGTAGTGGTGGTGTAGTATTGTATTAGTCATGGTGATGCTAGTGGTAGTGGTGGTGTAGTATTGTATTAGTCATGGTGATGCTAGTGGTAGTGGTGGTGTAGTATTGTATTAGTCATGGTGATGCTATTGGTAGTGGTGGTGTAGTATTGTATTAGTCATGGTGATGCTATTGGTAGTGGTGGTGTAGTATTGTTGATCATTAATGATGGTTGTGGTAGTGGTGGTATAGTATTGTTGATCATTAATGATGGTTGTGGTAGTGGTGGTGTAGTATTGTATTAGTCATGGTGATGCTAGTGGTAGTGGTGGTGTAGTATTGTATTAGTCATGGTGATGCTATTGGTAGTGGTGGTGTAGTATTGTATTAGTCATGGTGATGCTAGTGGTAGTGGTGGTGTAGTATTGTATTAGTCATGGTGATGCTAGTGGTAGTGGTGGTGTAGTATTGTATTAGTCATGGTGATGCTAGTGGTAGTGGTGGTGTAGTATTGTATTAGTCATGGTGATGCTAGTGGTAGTGGTGGTGTAGTATTGTATTAGTCATGGTGATGCTAGTGGTGGTGGTGTAGTATTGTATTAGTCATTGATAGTTAGTCATGGTGATGCTAGTCATGGTGAGTGGTGGTATAGTATTGTATTAGTCATGGTGATGCTAGTGGTAGTGGTGGTATAGTATTGTATTAGTCATGGTGATGCTAGTGGTAGTGGTGGTAGTGGTAGTATTGTATTAGTCATGGTGATGCTAGTGGTAGTGGTGGTGTAGTATTGTATTAGTCATGGTGATGTGGTAGTGGTGGTGTAGTATTGTATTAGTCATGGTGATGCTAGTGGTAGTGGTGGTGTAGTATTGTATTAGTCATGGTGATGCTAGTGGTAGTGGTGGTGATAGTGGTAGTGGTGGTTAGTATTGTATTAGTCATGGTGATGCTAGTGGTAGTGGTGGTGTAGTATTGTATTAGTCATGGTGATGCTAGTGGTAGTGGTGGTATAGTATTGTATTAGTCATGGTGATGCTAGTGGTAGTGGTGGTGTAGTATTGTATTAGTCATGGTGATGCTAGTGGTAGTGGTGGTATTGTATTAGTCATGGTGATGCTAGTGGTATTATTGTATTAGTCATGGTGATGCTAGTGGTAGTGGTGGTGTAGTATTGTATTAGTCATGGTGATGCTAGTGGTAGTGGTGGTGTAGTATTGTATTAGTCATGGTGATGCTAGTGGTAGTGGTGGTGTAGTATTGTATTAGTCATGGTGATGCTAGTGGTAGTGGTGGTGTAGTATTGTATTAGTCATGGTGATGCTAGTGGTAGTGGTGGTGTAGTATTGTATTAGTCATGGTGATGTGTAGTGGTAGTGGTGGTATAGTATTGTATTAGTCATGGTGATGCTAGTGGTAGTGGTGGTGTAGTATTGTATTAGTCATGGTGATGCTAGTGGTAGTGGTGGTGTAGTATTGTTATTAGTCATGGTGATGCTAGTGGTAGTGGTGGTGTAGTATTGTATTAGTCATGGTGATGCTAGTGGTAGTGGTGGTGTAGTATTGTATTAGTCATGGTGATGCTAGTGGTAGTGGTGGTATAGTATTGTATTAGTCATGGTGATGCTAGTGGTAGTGGTGGTATAGTATTGTATTAGTCATGGTGATGCTAGTGGTAGTGGTGGTGTAGTATTGTATTAGTCATGGTGATGCTAGTGGTAGTGGTGGTATAGTATTGTATTAGTCATGGTGATGCTAGTGGTAGTGGTGGTGTAGTATTGTATTAGTCATGGTGATGCTAGTGGTAGTGGTGGTGTAGTATTGTATTAGTCATGGTGATGCTAGTGGTAGTGGTGGTGTAGTATTGTATTAGTCATGGTGATGCTAGTGGTAGTGGTGGTATAGTATTGTATTAGTCATGGTGATGCTAGTGGTAGTGGTGGTATAGTATTGTATTAGTCATGGTGATGCTAGTGGTAGTGGTGGTGTAGTATTGTATTAGTCATGGTGATGCTAGTGGTAGTGGTGGTATAGTATTGTATTAGTCATGGTGATGCTAGTGGTAGTGGTGGTATAGTATTGTATTAGTCATGGTGATGCTAGTGGTAGTGGTGGTGTAGTATTGTATTAGTCATGGTGATGCTAGTGGTAGTGGTGGTATAGTATTGTATTAGTCATGGTGATGCTAGTGGTAGTGGTGGTATAGTATTGTATTAGTCATGGTGATGCTAGTGGTAGTGGTGGTATAGTATTGTATTAGTCATGGTGATGCTAGTGGTAGTGGTGGTATAGTATTGTATTAGTCATGGTGATGCTAGTGGTAGTGGTGGTGTAGTATTGTATTAGTCATGGTGATGCTAGTGGTAGTGGTGGTGTAGTATTGTATTAGTCATGGTGATGCTAGTGGTAGTGGTGGTATAGTATTGTATTAGTCATGGTGATGCTAGTGGTAGTGGTGGTATAGTATTGTATTAGTCATGGTGATGCTAGTGGTAGTGGTGGTGTAGTATTGTATTAGTCATGGTGATGCTAGTGGTAGTGGTGGTATAGTATTGTATTAGTCATGGTGATGCTAGTGGTAGTGGTGGTATAGTATTGTATTAGTCATGGTGATGCTAGTGGTAGTGGTGGTATAGTATTGTATTAGTCATGGTGATGCTAGTGGTAGTGGTGGTATAGTATTGTATTAGTCATGGTGATGCTAGTGGTAGTGGTGGTATAGTATTGTATTAGTCATGGTGATGCTAGTGGTAGTGGTGGTATAGTATTGTATTAGTCATGGTGATGCTAGTGGTAGTGGTGGTATAGTATTGTATTAGTCATGGTGATGCTAGTGGTAGTGGTGGTGTAGTATTGTATTGTATTAGTCATGGTGATGCTAGTGGTAGTGGTGGTATAGTATTGTATTAGTCATGGTGATGCTAGTGGTAGTGGTGGTGTAGTATTGTATTAGTCATGGTGATGCTAGTGGTAGTGGTGGTAGTATTGTATTAGTCATGGTGATGCTAGTGGTAGTGGTGGTATAGTATTGTATTAGTCATGGTGATGCTAGTGGTAGTGGTGGTGTAGTATTGTATTAGTCATGGTGATGCTAGTGGTAGTGGTGGTATAGTATTGTATTAGTCATGGTGATGCTAGTGGTAGTGGTGTAGTATTGTATTAGTCATGGTGATATTGTGATTAGTCATGTAGTATTGGTCATGGTGATGCTAGTGATGCTAGTGGTAGTGGTGGTGTAGTATTGTATTAGTCATGGTGATGCTAGTGGTAGTGGTGGTATAGTATTGTATTAGTCATGGTGATGCTAGTGGTAGTGGTGGTATAGTATTGTATTAGTCATGGTGATGCTAGTGGTAGTGGTGGTATAGTATTGTATTAGTCATGGTGATGCTAGTGGTAGTGGTGGTATAGTATTGTATTAGTCATGGTGATGCTAGTGGTAGTGGTGGTATAGTATTGTATTAGTCATGGTGATGCTAGTGGTAGTAATGATGTAATGGTGAGTTAGTTATAGTTACATTTTTTTTTTTTTTCCCATTTTTTTCATTCCTATTATTTATTGTTTTTCTGCTATTAACTGTTACCATTTTATTATTTTTATTATTTATTACCATTTATATTGTATACATTGTTGCTTGGGCAATATCCAGCTTGGATTTGATTTGAGTAACCTAACGTAAAATAATGAGAATGAGTGTCGACTTTTGGTCAACAGAAAAAGTGTAACGGCTTATTTGCTTCGTGAGGCTTATTTGATTGAATAGAAGATTTGTCACGTTTAGGTTGTTAGGAACGTGCTGATGTAAGTAGAACACGTGACATCCCGGCAACTTTGAGTAAAAAAACCCACTTCATATCAGTTTATCCCGGTTCTTGACAGTCCTGTTCATGAAGCGTCTCACTCTCCACCTAATTACAGACAGGTGACGTCAGGAACCCCTCATCGAATATTCAACAAAATATTCAAATAAACTAGATGTATCCACCAATCCAAAGCGAGGTGGGAGCGTGACTGGCAGTCTTTCCCGCTCTATGGACAACAGTTTCCATTGTCAGGGTGGAGACATACAGTAGGCGTCTCTTCATTGTATCTGAATCTCTGGGTAAATCAAACTGCAGGTTTAATCTGTAGGCAAGTCAACCCTGCCAATTATACTGAACCAAAATATTAACACAACATGCAACAATTAAAATTATTTTACTGAGTTACATACACTGCAAGGAAATCAGTCAATTGAAATAAATAGATATCTATCAATTTCATGACTAGGAATAAAGACATGCATCTGTTGGTCACAGACACCGTAAATAAAAGGTTGGGGTGTGGATCAGAAAACCAGTCAGTATCTGGTGTGGATCAGAAAACCAGTCAGTATCGGGTGTGGATCAGAAAACCAGTCAGTATCTGGTGTGGATCAGAAAACCAGTCAGTATCTGGTGTGGATCAGAAAACCAGTCAGTATCTGGTGTGGATCAGAAAACCAGTCAGTATCTGGTGTGGATCAGAAAACCAGTCAGTATCTGGTGTGGATCAGAAAACCAGTCAGTATCTGGTGTGGATCAGAAAACCAGTCAGTATCGGGTGTGGATCAGAAAACAAGTCAGTATCTGGTGTGGATCAGAAAACCAGTCAGTATCTGGTGTGGATCAGAAAACCAGTCAGTATCTGGTGTGGATCAGAAAACCAGTCAGTATCTGGTGTGGATCAGAAAACCAGTCAGAGTCGGGTGTGGATCAGAAAACCAGTCAGAGTCGGGTGTGGATCAGAAAACCAGTCAGTATCCGGTGTGGACCAGAAAACCAGTCAGTATCCGGTGTGGATCAGAAAACCAGTCAGTATCCGCTGTGGATCAGAAAACCAGTCAGTATCCGGTGTGGATCAGAAAACCAGTCAGTATCCGGTGTGGATCAGAAAACCAGTCAGTATCTGGTGTGGACCAGAAAACCAGTCAGTATCTGGTGTGGATCAGAAAACCAGTCAGTATCTGGTGTGGATCAGAGAACCAGTCAGTATCTGGTGTGGATCAGAGAACCAGTCAGTATCGGGTGTGATCACCATTTGTCTCATGCAGCGTGACACATCTCCTTCACATAGAGTTGATCAGGCTGTTGATTTGTGGCCTGTTGGAATGTTGTCCCACTCCTCTTCAACGGCTGTGTGAAATTACTGGATATTGGGCGGGAACTGGAACACGCTGTTGTACATGTCGATCCAGAGCATCCCAAACATGCTCAATGGGTGACATGTCTGGAGTATTCAGGCCATGGAAGAACTGGGACATCTACAGCTTCCTGGAATTGTGTAGAGATCCTAGTGACATGGGGCCGTGCATTATCATGCTGAAACATGAGGTGATGGAGGATGAATGGCACGACAATGGGCCTCAGGATCTCGTTACGGAATCTCTGTAAATTTAAATTGCCATTGATAAAATGCCATTGTTTTCACTGTCCGTAGCTTATGCCTACACATACCATAACCCAACTGCCACCTTTGGGCACTCTGTTCTCAACGTTGACATCAGCAAACCGCTTGTACACACACAACGCCATACACATTGTTGTGCGGTAGCGAGGCCGGGTTGGACGTACTGCCAAATTCTCTAAAACAACATTGAAGGTGGCTTAAGGTAGAGAAATAAACATTCAATTCTCTGGCAACAGCTCTGGACGTTCCAACAGTCAACATGCCAATTGCACACTCCCTCAAAACTTGAGAAATCTCTGGCATTGTGTTGTGTAACAAAACTGCGCATTTTAGAGTGGCCTTTGTCTCCAGCACAAGGTGCACCTGTGTAACGATCATTCTGTTTATTGATATGCCTCACCTGTCAGGTGGATGTGTTCTCAGTAAAGGAGAACTGCTCACTAACAGAGATGTAAAACACATTTGAGTCTAACATTGGAGAGAAATAAGCTTTTTCTGTGCGTCTGGATCATTTATAATCATCTTTGATTTCAGCTCATGGAACCAAAACGTTACATGTTGCATTTATGTTGTTGTTCAGTGTAGAAGGGCTGCGTCTCCTCATCTCTCCTTTGACCCATTCTGAGTGGACACCACATCTTACAAGTCCTACCTTCACTGAAACCTATCTTTGGGGTTATGTTAAATGTATTAAATTGGACATAATCAAGATTATTGTTCTGGCTTAACTGCCATGGTGTTAAATGAGTGTTCTGGTCTCATGATGAGCAACCAGAAGAGACCAGCTCTCTGGGACAGAGGATATTACACAGAGAGAGAGACAGCAAGAGATAGAGAGACAGAGAGAGATAGAGAGAGCGAGGACAGAGAGAGAGCAAGAGAGAGATACAGAGAGAGACAGACGAGGACAGAGAGACAGAGAGAGATACAGAGAGAGAGAGACAGACAGCGAGGACAGAGAGAGAGATACAGAGAGAGACAACGAGGACAGAGAGAGAGAAAGCGAGGACAGAGAGACAGAGAGAGAGAGACAACGAGGACAGAGAGACAGAGAGACAACGAGGACAGACAGAGAGAGAGACAGACAGCGAGGACAGAGAGAGAGAGAGAGTTACAGAGAGAGAGACAGCGAGGACAGAGAGACAGAGAGATACAGAGAGAGAGACAACGAGGACAGAGAGACAGAGAGAGATACAGAGAGAGAGACAACGAGGACAGAGAGAGAGACAGATAGCGAGGACAGAGAGACAGAGAGAGAGACAACGAGGACAGAGACAGAGACAACGAGGACAGAGAGACAGAGAGAGAGACAACGAGGACAGAGAGACAGAGAGAGAGACAGCGAGGACAGAGATACAGAGAGAGAGACAACGAGGACAGAGAGACAGAGAGAGATACAGAGAGAGAGAGACAGACAGCGAGGACAGAGAGACAGAGAGAGATACAGAGAGAGAGACAACGAGGACAGAGAGACAGAGAGAGACAACGAGGAGAGAGAGACAGAGAGAGATACAGAGAGAGAGAGACAGACAGCGAGGACAGAGAGAGATACAGAGAGACAGACAGCGAGGACAGAGAGAGAGAGAGAGATACAGAGAGAGAGACAACGAGGACAGAGAGAGATACAGAGAGAGAGACAACGAGGACAGAGAGAGAGAGACAACGAGGACAGAGAGAAAGAGACAACGAGGACAGAGAGAGAGATAGAGAGAGAGACAACGAGGACAGAGAGAGAGATACAGAGAGAGAGAGAGACAACGAGGACAGAGAGAGGAGCCCAGTAATATCAGTGTTCTTCCCAAATGCCACCCTGTTCCTTTTATAGAAAGGTGCACTACATAGGGAATAAGGCTCTGGTCTAAAGTAGTGCACTATATAGGGAATAGGGCTCTGGTCTAAAGTAGTGCACTACATAGGGAATAGAGCTCTGGTCTAAAGTAGTGCACTACATAGGGAATAGAGCTCTGGTCTAAAGTAGTGTCCTACATAGGGAATAAGGCTCTGGTCTAAAGTAGTGCACTATATAGGGAATAGGGCTCTGGTCTAAAGTAGTGCACTATATAGGGAATAGGGCTCTGGTCTAAAGTAGTGCACTACATAGGGAATAGAGCTCTGGTCTAAAGTAGTGTCCTACATAGGGAATAAGGCTCTGGTCTAAAGTAGTGCACTATATAGGGAATAGGGCTCTGGTCTAAAGTAGTGCACTATATATAGGGAATAGGGCTCTGGTCTAAAGTAGTGCACTATATAGGGAATAGGGCTCTGGTCTAAAGTAGTGCACTATATAGGGAATAGGGCTCTGGTCTAAAGTAGTGCACTATATAGGGAATAGGGCCCTGGTCTAAAGTAGTGCACTATATAGGGAATAGGGCTATGGTCTAAAGTAGTGCACTATATTGGGAATAGGGCTCTGGTCTAAAGTTGTGTACTATATAGGGAATAGGGCTCTGGTCTAAAGTAGTGCACTATATAGGGAATAGGGCTATGGTCTAAAGTAGTGCACTATATTGGGAATAGGGTTCTGGTCTAAAGTAGTGTACTATATTGGGAATAGGGCTCTGGTCTAAAGTAGTGTACTATATTGGGAATAGGGTTCTGGTCTAAAGTAGTGTACTATATTGGGAATAGGGCTCTGGTCTAAAGTAGTGTACTATATTGGGAATAGGGCTCTGGTCTAAAGTAGTGCACTATATATAGGGAATAGGGCTCTGGTCTAAAGTAGTGCACTATATAGGGAATAGGGCTCTGGTCTAAAGTAGTGCACTACATAGGGAATAGGGCTCTGGTCTAAAGTAGTGTACTACATAGGGAATAAGGCTCTGGTCTAAAGTAGTGCACTATATAGGGAATAGGGCTCTGGTCTAAAGTAGTGCACTATATAGGGAATAGGGCTCTGGTCTAAAGTAGTGCACTATATAGGGAATAGGGCCCTGGTCTAAAGTAGTGTACTACATAGGGAATAAGGCTCTGGTCTAAAGTAGTGCACTATATAGGGAATAGCGCTCTGGTCTAAAGTAGTGCACTATATAGGGAATAGGGCTCTGGTCTAAAGTAGTGCACTACATAGGGAATAGGGCTCTGGTCTAAAGTAGTGTACTATATAGGGAATAGGGCTCTGGTCTAAAGTAGTGCACTATATAGGGAATAGGGCTATGGTCTAAAGTAGTGCACTATATTGGGAATAGGGCTCTGGTCTAAAGTAGTGTACTATATTGGGAATAGGGTTCTGGTCTAAAGTAGTGTACTATATTGGGAATAGGGCTCTGGTCTAAAGTAGTGCACTATATAGGGAATAGGGCCCTAGTCTAAAGTAGTGCACTATATAGGGAATAGGGCTCTGGTCTAAAGTAGTGCACTATATAGGGAATAGGGCTCTGGTCTAAAGTAGTGTACTATATTGGGAATAGGGCTCTGGTCTAAAGTAGTGCACTATATAGGGAATAGGGCTCTGGTCTAAAGTAGTGCACTATATAGGAATAGGCTCTGGTCTAAAGTAGCACTATATAGGAATAGGGTGACGTACTCCAGTCAGTCTCTGACAAGACCCACTACACCAGTACCCATGTGTATCAAGGTGGTCTGGACACACATGGCTTTACGAACGAACGGTGTGTGTGTGTCAGCAACATTAAAGACATCCACGTATTGAGTGACATCCAAACTCCAGCCACCCTCTGGGACTAGTTTGTCAACAGTTATCAGA
>NW_027039082.1:29708-46932 GCF_034236695.1 Oncorhynchus nerka
TATGAATGGAGAGTCGGTTCTATTCATTATATTTCTAATCGTTTAGTCTGTTTATCTGACAGGAGATATGAATGGAGAGTCCGGTTCTATTCATTATATTTCTAATCGTTTAGTCTGTTTATCTGACAGGAGATATGAATGGAGAGTCCGGTTCTATTCATTATATTTCTAATCGTTTAGTCTGTTTATCTGACAGGAGATATGAATGGAGAGTCGGTTCTATTCATTATATTTCTAATCGTTTAGTCTGTTTATCTGACAGGAGATATGAATGGAGAGTCCGGTTCTATTCATTATATTTCTAATCGTTTAGTCTGTTTATCTGACAGGAGATATGAATGGAGAGTCCGGTTCTATTCATTATATTTCTAATCGTTTAGTCTGTTTATCTGACAGGAGATATGAATGGAGAGTCCGGTTCTATTCATTATATTTCTAATCGTTTAGTCTGTTTATCTGACAGGAGATATGAATGGAGAGTCCGGTTCTATTCATTATATTTCTAATCATTTAGTCCTATCTGACAGGAGAATCTCTGATAACTGTTGACAAACTAGTCCCAGAGGGTGGCTGGAGTTTGGATGTCACTCAATACGTGGATGTCTTTAATGTTGCTGACACACACACACACACACACCGTTCGTTCGTAAAGCCATGTGTGTCCAGACCACCTTGATACACATGGGTACTGGTGTAGTGGGTCTTGTCCAGAGACTGACTGGTTACGTCCACCCTATTCCCTATATAGTGCACTACTTTAGACCAGAGCCCTATTCCCTATATAGTGCACTACTTTAGACCAGAGCCCTATTCCCTATATAGTGCACTACTTTAGACCAGAGCCCTATTCCCTATATAGTGCACTACTTTAGACCAGAGCCCTATTCCCTATATAGTGCACTACTTTAGACCAGAGCCCTATTCCCTATATAGTGCAACTACTTTAGACCAGAGCCCTATTCCCTATATAGTACACTACTTTGAGACCAGAGCCCTATTCCCTATATGAGTGCACTACTGTAGACCAGAGCCCTATTCCCTATATAGTGCACTACTTTAGACCAGAGCCCTATTCCTATATAGTACTACTTTAGACCAGAGCCCTATTCCCTATATAGTGCACTACTTTAGACCAGAGCCCTATTCCCTATATAGTGCACTACTTTAGACCAGAGCCCTATTCCCTATATAGTGCACTACTTTAGACCAGAGCCCTATTCCCTATATAGTGCACTACTTTAGACCAGAGCCCTATTCCCTATGTAGTGCACTACTTTAGACCAGAGCCCTATTCCCTATATAGTACACTACTTTAGACCAGAGCCCTATTCCCTATATAGTACACTACTTTAGACCAGAGCCCTATTCCCTATATAGTGCACTACTTTAGACCAGAGCCCTATTCCTATATAGTGCACTACTTTAGACCAGAGCCCTATTCCCTATATAGTGCACTACTTTAGACCAGAGCCCTATTCCCTATATAGTGCACTACTTTAGACCAGAGCCCTATTCCCTATATAGTGCACTACTTTAGACCAGAGCCCTATTCCCTATGTAGTGCACTACTTTAGACCAGAGCCCTATTCCCTATATAGTACACTACTTTAGACCAGAGCCCTATTCCCTATATAGTACACTACTTTAGACCAGAGCCCTATTCCCTATATAGTGCACTACTTTAGACCAGAGCCCTATTCCCTATATAGTGCACTACTTTAGACCAGAGCCTTATTCCCTATGTAGTGCACCTTTCTATAAAAGGAACAGGGTGGCATTTGGGAAGAACACTGATATTACTGGGCTCCTCTCTGTCCTCGCTGTCTCTCTCTGTCCTCGTTGTCTGTCTCTGTATCGCTGTCTCTCTGTATCGCTGTCTCTCTGTCTGTCTCTCTGTCCTCGCTGTCTCTCTCTCTGTGTAATATCCTCTGTCCCAGAGAGCTGGTCTCTTCTGGTTGCTCATCATGAGACCAGAACACTCATTTAACACCATGGCAGTTAAGCCAGAACAATAATCTTGATTATGTCCAATTTAATACATTTAACATAACCCCAAAGATAGGTTTCAGTACGTGAAGGTAGGACTTGTAAGATGTGGTGTCCACTCAGAATGGGTCAAAGGAGAGATGAGGAGACGCAGCCCTTCTACACTGAACAACAACATAAATGCAACATGTAACGTTTTGGTTCCATGAGCTGAAATCAAAGATGATTATAAATTATCCAGATGCACTGAAAAAGCTTATTTCTCTCCAATGTTAGACTCAAATGTGTTTTACATCCCTGTTAGTGAGCAGTTCTCCTTTACTGAGAACACATCCACCTGACAGGTGAGGCATATCAATAAACAGAATGATCGTTACACAGGTGCACCTTGTGCTGGAGACAAAGGCCACTCTAAAATGCGCAGTTTTGTTACACAACACAATGCCAGAGATTTCTCAAGTTTTGAGGGAGTGTGCAATTGGCATGTTGACTGTTGGAACGTCCAGAGCTGTTGCCAGAGAATTGAATGTTTATTTCTCTACCTTAAGCCACCTTCAATGTTGTTTTAGAGAATTTGGCAGTACGTCCAACCCGGCCTCGCTACCGCACAACAATGTGTATGGCGTTGTGTGTGTACAAGCGGTTTGCTGATGTCAACGTTGAGAACAGAGTGCCCAAAGGTGGCAGTTGGGTTATGGTATGTGTAGGCATAAGCTACGGACAGTGAAAACAATGGCATTTTATCAATGGCAATTTAAATTTACAGAGATTCCGTAACGAGATCCTGAGGCCTATTGTCGTGCCATTCATCCTCCATCACCTCATGTTTCAGCATGATAATGCACGGCCCCATGTCACTAGGATCTCTACACAATTCCAGGAAGCTGTAGATGTCCCAGTTCTTCCATGGCCTGAATACTCCAGACATGTCACCCATTGAGCATGTTTGGGATGCTCTGGATCGACATGTACAACAGCGTGTTCCAGTTCCCGCCCAATATCCAGTAATTTCACACAGCCGTTGAAGAGGAGTGGGACAACATTCCAACAGGCCACAAATCAACAGCCTGATCAACTCTATGTGATGGAGATGTGTCACGCTGCATGAGACAAATGGTGATCACACCCGATACTGACTGGTTCTCTGATCCACACCAGATACTGACTGGTTCTCTGATCCACACCAGATACTGACTGGTTTTCTGATCCACACCAGATACTGACTGGTTTTCTGGTCCACACCAGATACTGACTGGTTTTCTGATCCACACCAGATACTGACTGGTTTTCTGGTCCACACCAGATACTGACTGGTTTTCTGGTCCACACCAGATACTGACTGGTTTTCTGATCCACACCAGATACTGACTGGTTTTCTGATCCACACCAGATACTGACTGGTTTTCTGATCCACACCAGATACTGACTGGTTTTCTGATCCACACCAGATACTGACTTGTTTTCTGATCCACACCCGATACTGACTGGTTTTCTGATCCACACCAGATACTGACTGGTTTTCTGATCCACACCAGATACTGACTGGTTTTCTGATCCACACCAGATACTGACTGGTTTTCTGATCCACACCAGATACTGACTGGTTTTCTGATCCACACCCGACTCTGACTGGTTTTCTGATCCACACCAGATACTGACTGGTTTTCTGATCCACACCAGATACTGACTGGTTTTCTGATCCACACCAGATACTGACTGGTTTTCTGATCCACACCCGATACTGACTGGTTTTCTGATCCACACCCGACTCTGACTGGTTTTCTGATCCACACCAGATACTGACTGGTTTTCTGATCCACACCCGATACTGACTGGTTTTCTGATCCACACCCGATACTGACTGGTTTTCTGATCCACACCCCAACCTTTTATTTACGGTGTCTGTGACCAACAGATGCATGTCTTTATTCCTAGTCATGAAATTGATAGATATCTATTTATTTCAATTGACTGATTTCCTTGCAGTGTATGTAACTCAGTAAAATAATTTAAATTGTTGCATGTTGTGTTAATATTTTGGTTCAGTATAATTGGCAGGGTTGACTTGCCTACAGATTAAACCTGCAGTTTGATTTACGCAGAGATTCAGATACAATGAAGAGACGCCTACTGTATGTCTCCACCCTGACAATGGAAACTGTTGTCCATAGAGCGGGAAAGACTGCCAGTCACGCTCCCACCTCGCTTTGGATTGGTGGATACATCTAGTTTATTTGAATATTTTGTTGAATATTCGATGAGGGGTTCCCGACGTCACCTGTCTGTAATTAGGTGGAGAGTGAGACGCTTCATGAACAGGACTGTCAAGAACCGGGATAAACTGATATGAAGTGTTTTTTTTTACTCAAAGTTGCCGGGATGTCACGTGTTCTACTTACATCAGCACGTTCCTAACAACCTAAACGTGACAAATCTTCTATTCAATCAAATAAGCCTCACGAAGCAAATAAGCCGTTACACTTTTTCTGTTGACCAAAAGTCGACACTCATTCTCATTATTTTACGTTAGGTTACTCAAATCAAATCCAAGCTGGATATTGACATTGCGTCAATATTGCCCAAGCAACAATGTATACAATATAAATTGTAATAAAATAATGCAGAATAATAATATCAAATGGTAACAGTTAATAGTAGAAAAAGAATAAATAATAGGAATGAAAAAAATGGGAAAAAAAAAAAAAATGTAACTATAACTAACTCACCATTACATCATTACTACCACTAGCATCACCATGACTAATACAATACTATACCACCACTACCACAACCATCATTAATGATCAACAATACTATACCACCACAACCATCATTAATGATCAACAGTACTATACCACCACTACCACAACCATCATTAATGATCAACAATACTATACCACCACAACCATCATTAATGATCAACAGTACTATACCACCACTACCACAACCATCATTAATGATCAACAGTACTATACCACCACAACCATCATTAATGATCAACAGTACTATACCACCACTACCATCATTAATGATCAACAATACTATACCACCACTACCATCATTAATGATCAACAATACTATACCACCACTACCATCATTAATGATCAACAATACTATATCACCACTACCATCATTAATGATCAACAATACTATACCACCACTACCACAACCATCATTAATGATCAACAATACTATACCACCACAACCACAACCATCATTAATGATCAACAATACTATACCACCACTACCACAACCATCATTAATGATCAACAATACTATACCACCACAACCACAACCATCATTAATGATCAACAATACTATACCACCACTACCACAACCATCATTAATGATCAACAATACTATACCACCACTACCATCATTAATGATCAACAATACTATACCACCACTACCACAACCATCATGAATGATCAACAGTACTATACCACCACTACCACAACCATCATTAATGATCAACAATACTATACCACCACTACCATCATTAATGATCAACAATACTATACCACCACTACCATCATTAATGATCAACAATACTATACCACCACTACCATCATTAATGATCAACAATACTATACCACCACTACCATCATTAATGATCAACAATACTATACCACCACTACCACAACCATCATTAATGATCAACAATACTATACCACCACTACCACAACCATCATTAATGATCAACAATACTATACCACCACTACCACAACCATCATTAATGATCAACAATACTATACCACCACTACCACTACCATCATTAATGATCAACAATACTATACCACCACTACCATCATTAATGATCAACAATACTATACCACCACAACCATCATTAATGATCAACAATACTATATCACCACAACCACAACCATCATTAATGATCAACAATACTATATCACCACAACCACAACCATCATTAATGATCAACAATACTATACCACCACTACCACTACCATCATTAATGATCAACAATACTATACCACCACTACCACTACCATCATTAATGATCAACAATACTATACCACCACTACCACAACCATCATTAATGATCAACAATACTATACCACCACAACCATCATTAATGATCAACAGTACTATACCACCACTACCACAACCATCATTAATGATCAACAATACTATACCACCACAACCATCATTAATGATCAACAGTACTATACCACCACTACCATCATTAATGATCAACAATACTATACCACCACTACCATCATTAATGATCAACAATACTATACCACCACTACCATCATTAATGATCAACAATACTATATCACCACTACCATCATTAATGATCAACAATACTATACCACCACTACCACAACCATCATTAATGATCAACAATACTATACCACCACAACCACAACCATCATTAATGATCAACAATACTATACCACCACTACCACAACCATCATTAATGATCAACAATACTATACCACCACTACCACAACCATCATTAATGATCAACAATACTATACCACCACAACCACAACCATCATTAATGATCAACAATACTATACCACCACAACCACAACCATCATTAATGATCAACAATACTATACCACCACAACCACAACCATCATTAATGATCAACAATACTATACCACCACTACCACAACCGTCATTAATGATCAACAGTACTATACCACCACAACCACAACCATCATTAATGATCAACAATACTATACCACCACTACCACAACCATCATTAATGATCAACAATACTATACCACCACTACCATCATTAATGATCAACAATACTATACCACCACTACCATCATTAATGATCAACAATACTATACCACCACTACCATCATTAATGATCAACAATACTATACCACCACAACTTTCATTAATGATCAACAATACTATACCACCACTACCACAACCATCATTAATGATCAACAATACTATACCACCACTACCACTACCATCATTAATGATCAACAATACTATACCACCACTACCACAACCATCATTAATGATCAACAATACTATACCACCACAACCATCATTAATGATCAACAGTACTATACCACCACTACCACAACCATCATTAATGATCAACAATACTATACCACCACTACCACTACCATCATTAATGATCAACAATACTATACCACCACTACCATCATTAATGATCAACAATACTATACCACCACAACCATCATTAATGATCAACAATACTATATCACCACAACCACAACCATCATTAATGATCAACAATACTATACCACCACTACCACTACCATCATTAATGATCAACAATACTATACCACCACTACCACTACCATCATTAATGATCAACAATACTATACCACCACTACCACTACCATCATTAATGATCAACAATACTATACCACCACCACCACAACCATCATTAATGATCAACAATACTATATCACCACTACCACTAGCATCATTAATGATCAACAATACTATACCACCACAACCATCATTAATGATCAACAATACTATACCACCACTAGCATCATTAATGATCAACAATACTATACCACCACAACCATCATTAATGATCAACAATACTATACCACCACTACCATCATTAATGATCAACAATACTATACCACCACTACCACTACCATCATTAATTATCAACAATACTATATCACCACTACCACAACCATCATTAATGATCAACAGTACTATACCACCACAACCACAACCATCATTAATGATCAACAATACTATACCACCACTACCACTACCATCATTAATGATCAACAATACTATACCACCACTACCACAACCGTCATTAATGATCAACAATACTATACCACCACTACCACTAGCATCATTAATGATCAACAATACTATACCACCACTACCACTACCATCATTAATGATCAACAATACTATACCACCACTACCACAACCGTCATTAATGATCAACAATACTATACCACCACTACCATCATTAATGATCAACAGTACTATACCACCACAACCACAACCATCATTAATGATCAACAATACTATACCACCACTACCACTACCATCATTAATGATCAACAATACTATACCACCACCACCACTACCATCATTAATGATCAACAATACTATACCACCACTACCATCATTAATGATCAACAATACTATACCACCACTACCATCATTAATGATCAACAATACTATACCACCACTACCATCATTAATGATCAACAATACTATACCACCACTACCATCATTAATGATCAACAATACTATACCACCACAACCATCATTAATGATCAACAATACTATACCACCACTACCATCATTAATGATCAACAATACTATACCACCACTACCATCATTAATGATCAACAATACTATACCACCACTACCATCATTAATGATCAACAATACTATATCACCACTACCACAACCATCATTAATGATCAACAATACTATACCACCACTACCACTACCATCATTAATGATCAACAGTACTATACCACCACTACCATCATTAATGATCAACAATACTATACCACCACTACCATCATTAATGATCAACAATACTATACCACCACTACCACTAGCATCATTAATTATCAACAATACTATACCACCACTACCACAACCATCATTAATGATCAACAGTACTATACCACCACTACCATCATTAATGATCAACAATACTATACCACCACTACCATCATTAATGATCAACAATACTATACCACCACTACCACAACCATCATTAATGATCAACAATACTATACCACCACTACCACTACCATCATTAATGATCAACAATACTATACCACCACTACCACAACCATCATTAATTAAACTGATATCATTACCATCACCCCTACTACTCGTACCACTACTATTAGGAATAATAATCATAACAACAATAAGAATTAAGTTAATTATTCAATGTCTCTCAGGCTTCGGGAGGCAAATACATATTTGTCTGCAAGAGGAGTCGTTGCTCCTTCACCTATGAGTATTTGTTGTTTTTCCTTTTAATAAGATCAAATGTGGAATAAATGTAGTAATTTATACGAATAATGAATCTCTTGGTGAGGATTATATTTCTCACAGTAAAGGAGAAAGTGCATCTCTGTTTCTACCTCCCCTGTCGTGCAGTGACCACATAGACTCTCCTCTTTGGGGAGTCATGTCTTTATATCTCTGTCTCTACCTCCCCCGTCTTTCACATATACACTCCTCTTTGGGGAGCCATGTCTATACATCTCTGTCTCTACCTCCCTGTCGTGCAGTGACCACATACACACTCCTCTTTGGGAGCCATGTCTATACATCTCTGTCTCTACCTCCCTGTCGTGCAGTGACCACATACATGCTCCTCTTTGGGTGTCTATACATCTCTGTCTCTACCTCTCCTGTCGTGCAGTGACCACATACACACTCCTTTGGGGAGCCATGTCTATACATCTCTGTCTCTACCTCCCTGTCGTGCAGTGACCACATACACACTCCTCTTTGGGTGTCTATACATCTCTGTCTCCTGTCGTGCAGTGACCACATACATGCTCCTCTTTTGGGTGTCTATTCATCTCTGTCTCTACTCTCCCCTGTCGTGCCGTGATCACATACATGCTCCTCTTTGGGTGTCTATACATCTCTGTCTCTACTTCTGTCGTGCAGTGACCACATATACACTTCTCTTTGGGAGCCACACTCCCCACACTCCTTTGGGGAGCCATGTCTATACATCTCTGTCTCTACTCTCCTGTCGTGCAGTGATTACATATACATGCTCCTCTTTGGGTGTCTATTCATCTCTGTCTCTACCCTCCCCTGTCGTGCAGTGACCACATACACACTCCTCTTTGGGGAGCCATGTCTATACATCTCTGTCTCCCCTGTCGTGCAGTGACCACATACACACTCCTCTTTGGGGAGCCATGTCTATACATCTCTGTCTCTACCTCCCCTGTCGTGCAGTGACCACATACACACTCCTCTTTGGGGAGCCATGTCTATACATCTCTGTCTCTACCTCCCCTGTCGTGCAGTGACCACATACACACTCCTCTTTGGGGAGCCATGTCTATACAGCTCTGTTTCTACCTCCCCTGTCGTGCAGTGACCACATACACACTCCTCTTTGGGTGTCTATACATCTCTGTCTCTACCTCCCCTGTCGTGCAGTGACCACATATACACTCCTCTTTGGGGAGCCATGTCTATACATCTCTGTTTCTACCTCCCCTGTCGTGCAGTGACCACATACACACTCCTCTTTGGGGAGCCATGTCTATACATCTCTGTCTCTACCTCCCCTGTCGTGCAGTGACCACATACACACTCCTCTTTGGGTAGCCATGTCTTTTATTGTCTGGTTTCTATGTCAATCGGTGGTCACTCAGCCGGTACTTGGTAAGGATCTGTCTCTGCATCGTATTTATTTTTTTATTATTTTTATTTTACCTTTATTTAACTAGGCAAGTCAGTTAAGAACAAATTCTTATTTTCAATGACGGCCTAGGAACTGTGGGTTAACTGTCTGTTCAGGGGCAGAACGACAGATTTGTACCTTGGGGATTCGAACTTGCAACCTTTCGGTTACTAGTCCAACGCTCTAACCACTAGGCTACCCTGCCGCCCCAAAACTCTCTGACAGAGTAGAGATAATCCATTCAAATTCAATTTAAGGGGCTTTATTGGCATGGGAAACATGTGTTTACATTGCCAAAGCAAGTGAAGTAGATAATAAACAAAAGTGAAATAAACAATAAAAATTAACAGTAAACATTACACTCACAACAGTTCCAAAATAATAAATACATTTCAAATGTCATATTATATATCTGATGTTGTTGTAATGATGTGCAAATAGTTAAAGTACAAAAAGGGACAATACATAAACATAAATATGGGTTGTATTTTTGTGGTGTTTGTTCTTCACTGGAAGTCTTTTCGTTGGTCTCCATATAAATGCTCACCTCGCCTGGCGGACAGAAACTTTGCCACTGCTGGAGGAGACGAATTTTGGGCCAAATTACCCCTCTCGGTTCGCCTTTTTACCTCTCTCTGGTCTAGCTGAGATTTTAACTAATGGAGTTTAAATCTCAGCTAGGGCAGCTGCCTGTCTGTGTATGGTGGTAGACCTACAAGGGTTGGTGCTTTATACATTTGTTTTGTGGTTAATGTTTTTTTGTATTTTGTTGGGATGTACTTTTATTTTGCAGGTACTTGATGCCGTTGTAATTGGACCACGACTAATCAATAAGCAAAGTCATATGCAGTCACTGAAACAAATTACAAATACTCGTTATTGACGCATAATAAACCAATAGAAACAGTCACTGACACAGAACGGAGAAATTGGTACCCCTATTTCCTCATTACCTAAACCATCACATCGGTGCTTTACTAGCCAGCTACATTTCTTGAATCTGTCTCCCCTCCTGTCTCCTCTCCTCGATTTATTTTCCTCAGCTGATCGCAGTTTAAAATGGCGGCGTTGGTAACGCCGATCCCCACCGCCCGTCTTCAGCGGTGACACGATGGACCGAGACCGGAGCAGGGCAGGGGACTGGAAGGGAGCTGGGAGCCTACTGGACCCCGCCTGTTCGGTGGGATCCCAGGGAATGTCCGCAGGACGGAGAGTATGGACCGGGGAGACGGGGGTGGCTGGACGCATGGCGACACAGGGGTACCGGTGGAGGTTGCTGGATGGGGATCTTTAGGAAACACCGGCAATATGGATGATGGGGATGCATTGCAGGGGCGAGATGATTACTAAAATGGAAATGATTTCCATCACTAACGTGTCCTTCGTCCTCTTTGTACTTGCCGTTATTCCTTAAGGTGCATTTTGCGTTAGACTACACCGATCACGTTAGATTTGTGTAATAGTACGCTGACGGCAATGTTTATTTCAGGCCTGCCTATATTTCATTTGCTTTTCGAGTTTTTTTTTCTCTCTCCAGCAGGTCTCTCTCTCTCTCTCTCTCTGCGGCGGCTGCATCCAAGCTCTCTGTTCGCTACCTGGCACCGTTTGACTTCAGCGATCTACCGCGTACGGCTTGATTATACATCGTTTTATATCGATATAGCTAACTGACAAACTTTTATTGATATTTATGAACAATTCATCAGGGATTTTCGTCAATTCGATGCAGAGAACCCCTTCGTGGGCTGTCGACGGGAGCTGATATGTCTGTGCAAAGATCGGCTTTGTTTTGGTTGATAAAATGTACATTATTTTACAGTATAGATCCATAACGGAGGTTCATGCAGAATTATTAGCGCACTGAATATGCTTTATACACTAAGCTGAAGCCTCTTCCATCATATGTAGGCTCAAATGATATATATATTGTAACGTTACATTTATGTAGAGAAGTTACCAAAGTACTATGTGTCATTTTCAACAGCTATTATTAATAAAAAAATATTATTACTTTCAATGCAGGAAGAGGGTCTATCAGAACCATAAAAATAAAATAAAGAAAGTGTGCAACAGTCAAAAAGGTATTTTGTGGTGACATATCAGAAACATCCAATTGACCATAATATAAAAATAATGCCAAAATCACAATCGCATCATATTGTATCTATTAGTCAAATAGAAAAAGTTGTAAATTGTGCACCGAGACAAACCATAATCCTCAATCAATTCCCTGTCAGCTTAACTTTGGGACCTTGAGTAACCTGCTGTTGATACAAGTGGTTTCTCTGGTTACAGAACTCATAAACCAATTCACCTGGGATCCAGGTACTACATCAATTAGTAGGCCAAATTAGTCAGATAAAAAAAAAATGTATATTCAGATAGCTAAACTTTCTCCTTCCCAAAAGTGCTTGACCGATGTTATTGTATGCCTTCTCAATAAATACAATATCTTTATTGTCTGTTGAAATGTTGTCCGTGAAGGATATCTGCAAATCTCAGGATATCTTCCCAGCTTAGTGAATAATATTGGCCCCCATTCAGTAGTCAACAGAATCCCACATAAAATCAAACAGAATTCAAATAGAAATGCACGTAGAAGCAAATAGAATGCACGAGAATCAAACAGAATTCAAATAGAATGCACGAGAATCAAAACAGAATTCAAATAGAATGCACGTAGAATCAAACAGAATCAAATAGAATGCAGAATTCAAATAGAATGCACGTAGAATCAAACAGAATTCAAATAGAACAGTTAGACAGAGCTCAGAACTTTGTGGCTGCTAGTAAGTATTTTGAAACCTCCAGCTTTGGGCAGGATGTCAATGTGTAGTCTATACATGCCAATCTATGCGCAAGAATTACTGTCTTACAATTTGATTTCTAGCCAATGAGCTTCAGCCCTCGCCATTTTGAGTGACAACGAATCAAGATGCAGAGTGGAGAGAGTAATGGCATATCTGTTCGATGTGACGTAGTACGAATTTTATCGAGCCACTATTGGCTAGTGAGCGTTACTTGGGAACTACTGGCTAAAAGTATCTCTTTTGTGGTCATAGAATCAGAGAATGTCATTGAATTTGAATTCTATAATTTTTGATCACAAGTCATATTGCCAAAACAGTAAAACATTGTACAGACTGAGGCCAATTAGAGTCCAGAGTGTCACATCCACCTGCTCCCAGAGTCTACACATGATGTGGGCATTT
Organism: Oncorhynchus nerka; assembly: GCF_034236695.1. Lineage (NCBI taxonomy): Eukaryota > Metazoa > Chordata > Actinopteri > Salmoniformes > Salmonidae > Oncorhynchus > Oncorhynchus nerka. The sequence goes on from NW_027039082.1 coordinate 43,311, forward strand.
GGAGTTATTTTCTTAAAACAGTACTTGCCGGGCCTCAATTTCTTATCCACAGTTTTTATGCAAGTAGTCATACCATATTAAAAGTGGGAGTTTCTCCATTCTTCTCTGCAGATCCTCTCTCAGCCTCTGTTCGGGTTGCATCGCTGCACAGCTATTTTCAGGTCTCTCCAGAGATGTTTGATCGGGTTCAAGTCCAGACTCCGGCTGGGCTCAAGGACATTCAGAGACTTGTCCCGGCCACTCCTGTATTATCTTGAAAACTGTGTGCGTAGGGTCGTTGTCCTGTTGGAAGGTGAACCTTCGCCCCAGTCTGAGCGTCCTGAGCACTCTGGAGCAGGTTTTCATCAAGGATCACTCTGTACTTTGCTCCGTTCATCTTTCTCTCGATCCTGACTAGTCTCCCAGTCCCTGCTGCTGAAAAACATCCCCACAGCATGATGCTGCCACCACCATGCTTCACCGTAGGGATGGTGTCAGGTTTCCTCCAGACGTGACGCTTGGCATTCAGGTCAAAGAGTTCAATCTTGGTTTCATCAGACCAGAGAATCTTGTTTCTCATGGTCTGAGAGTCCTTCAAGTGCCTGTTTGGCAAACTCCAAGCTGGCTGTCATGTGCCTTTAACTGAGGAGTGGCTTCCGTCTGGCCACTCTACCATAAAGGCCTGATTGGTGGAGTGCTGCAGAGATAGTTGTCCTTCTGGAAGCTTCTCCCATCTCCACAGAGGAACTCTGGAGCTCTGTCAGTGACAATCAGGTTCTTGGTCACCTCCCTGACCAAGGCCCTTCTACCCCGATTGCTCAGTTTGGCGGGGTTGCCAGCTCTATGAAGAATCTTGGTGGTTCCAAACTTCTTCCATTTTAAGAATGATGGGAGGGCACTTGGGGACCTTCAGTGCTGCTGACATTTTTTGCTACCCTTCCCCAGACCTGTGCCTCAACACAATCCTGTCTCGGAGGATTACAGACAATTCCATCGACCTCATGGCTTGGTTTTTGCTCTGACATGGCAACTGTGGGACCTTTTTTATAGACAGTTATGTGCCTTTCCAAATCATGTCCAATCAATTGAATTTACCACAGCTGGACTCCAAGTTGTAGAAACATCTCAAGGATGATCAATGGAAACAGGATGCACCTGAGCTCATTTTCGAGCCTCATAGCAAAGAGTCTGAATCCTTAAGTTAAATAAGCTATTTCTGTTTGGTTTTTAATACATTTCTAAAAACTTGTTTTGGGTTTGTCATTATGGGGTATTGTGATGTCATTATGGGGTATTGTGATGTCATTATGGGGTATTGTGATGTCATTATGGGGTATTGTGACGTCATTATGGGGTTTTGTGTATAGATTACGGAGTATTTAAAAAAACAACTTTTTTTTAATTGATTTTAGAATAAGGCTGTAACGTAACAAAATGTGGAAAAAGTCAAGGTTTCAGTACTTTCCGAAGTCACTTTACATATATTTATAAATTAATTTGTGCTCATAAAGAATGTGTACGGTACTCAAACCACTCAAGATTGATCAGAGGATCAAACTCTTATGTAGCTTACGATCATTTCAATGAGACGCCTAAAATACTAGAAAGGATTTGGTTGGGCTTTTCAAGACAGCCCTAATATCAAATCATGTTCTGAGTATCTGAGGGCAACGGGGGGCTTGTCTTTAGTTCTAGGCCTACTCTCTGAGGGCAACGGGGGCTTGTCTTAGTTCTAGGCCTACTCTCTGAGGGCAACGGGGGCTTGTCTTTAGTTCTAGGCCTACTTGAGGGCAACGGGGGGGGGGGCTTGTCTTTAGTTCTAGGCCTACTCTCTGAGGGCAACGGGGTGGCGGGGGCTTGTCTTTAGTTCTAGGCCTACTCTCTGAGGGCAACGGGGGGGGGCGGGGCTTGTCTTTAGTTCTAGGCCTACTCTCTGAGGGCAACGGGGGCGGGGGCTTGTCTTTAGTTCTAGGCCTACTCTCTGAGGGCAGCGGGGGCGGGGCTTATCTTTAGTTCTAGGCCTACTCTCTGAGGGCAACGGGGGGCAGGGCTTGTCTTTAGTTCTAGGCCCCTCTCTGAGGGCAACGGGGGGGGCTTGTCTTTAGTTCTAGGCCTACTCTCTGAGGGCAACGGGGCGGGGCTTGTCTTTAGTTCTAGGCCTACTCTCTGAGGGCAACGGGGGCGGGGCTTATCTTAGTTCTAGGCCTACTCTCTGAGGGCAACGGGGCGGGGCTTGTCTTTGGAAATCTAGGCCTACTCTCTGAGGGCAATTGGCGGGGGCTTGTCTTTGGTTCTAGGCCTACTCTCTGAGGGCAACGGGGCGGGGGCTTGTCTTTAGTTCTAGGCCTACTTCTGAGGGCAACGGGGGCGGGGCTTGTCTTTAGTTCTAGGCCTACTCTCTGAGGGCATGGGGCGGGGCTTATCTTTAGTTCTAGGCCTACTCTCTGAGGGCAACGGGGGCAGGGCTTGTCTTTAGTTCTAGGCCTACTCTCTGAGGGCAACGGGGGGGGCTTGTCTTTAGTTCTAGGCCTACTCTCTGAGGGGCAACGGGGGGGGGGCTTGTCTTTAGTTCTAGGCCTACTCTCTGAGGGCAACGGGGGGGCGGGGCTTATCTTAGTTCTAGGCCTACTCTCTGAGGGCAACGGGGGACCTTGTCTTACATTTACATTTACATTTAAGTCATTTAGCAGACGCTCTTATCCAGAGCGACTTACACCTTATGACATCCAGTGGAGCAGCCACTTTACAATAGTGCATCTAAATCTTTTAAGGGGGGGTGAGAAGGATTACTTTATCCTATCCTAGGTATTCCTTAAAGAGGTGGGGTTTCAGGTGTCTCCGGAAGGTGGTGATTGACTCCGCTGTCCTGGCGTCGTGAGGGAGTTTGTTCCACCATTGGGGGGCCAGAGCAGCGAACAGTTTTGACTGGGCTGAGCGGGAACTGTACTTCCTCAGTGGTAGGGAGGCGAGCAGGCCAGAGGTGGATGAACGCAGTGCCCTTGTTTGGGTGTAGGGCCTGATCAGAGCCTGGAGGTACTGAGGTGCCGTTCCCCTCACAGCTCCGTAGGCAAGCACCATGGTCTTGTAGCGGATGCGAGCTTCAACTGGAAGCCAGTGGAGAGAGCGGAGGAGCGGGGTGACGTGAGAGAACTTGGGAAGGTTGAACACCAGACGGGCTGCGGCGTTCTGGATGAGTTGTAGGGGTTTAATGGCACAGGCAGGGAGCCCAGCCAACAGCGAGTTGCAGTAATCCAGACGGAGATGACAAGTGCCTGGATTAGGACCTGCGCCGCTTCCTGTGTGAGGCAGGGTCGTACTCTGCGGATGTTGTAGAGCATGAACCTACAGGAACGGGCCACCGCCTTGATGTTAGTTGAGAACGACAGGGTGTTGTCCAGGATCACGCCAAGGTTCTTAGCGCTCTGGGAGGAGGACACAATGGAGTTGTCAACCGTGATGGCGAGATCATGGAACGGGCAGTCCTTCCCCGGGAGGAAGAGCAGCTCCGTCTTGCCGAGGTTCAGCTTGAGGTGGTGATCCGTCATCCACACTGATATGTCTGCCAGACATGCAGAGATGCGATTCGCCACCTGGTCATCAGAAGGGGGAAAGGTTCTAGGCCTCTTAGTTCTGAGCCTACTCT
>NW_027039083.1:0-46975 GCF_034236695.1 Oncorhynchus nerka
AGGGACATTTAATAAACTCAGAATGTCGTCCAAGAGAGCTAGAGACATTTAATACACTCAGGTTGTCGTCAAGATTGAGCAGAGAGCTAGAGACATTTAATAAACTCAGATTGTCACAAGAGAGCTAGAGACATTTAATACACTCAGGTTGTCGTCAAGAGAGAGAGGGACATGTAATACACTCAGATTGTCGTCAAGAGAGCTAGGACATTTAATAAACTCAGAATGTCGTCAAGAGAGCTAGAGACATTTAATACACTCAGGTTGTCGTCAAGAGAGCTAGAGACATTTAATAAACTCAGAATGTCGTCAAGAGAGCTAGAGACATTTAATACACTCAGGTTGTCGTCAAGAGAGCTAGGGACATTTCAAACAAACTTTCATATAAACAGGTGTTTAGAAAGTACATTGTGGCTTTTTGAACATTTTTACATAAGAGGGTTTGTGATAGGTAGGTGCAACAAAGAACTTGTCACCCGAATCTCCCAAATGTCACCCTATTCCCCTTGACCAGGCCCCCCTCTGGTCAAAAGTAGTGCACTATGTAGAGAACAAGGTGATATTTGGGCCTCATGTTCTCTGTCTGGGGAAGTCCAAATGCCATGATGAATATTTCAAACACTCCCCTGTGTGGCAGGCCACAAACCTACACTACTTATCTATTCAACTTAAATAAGATAAATATAAACAAGACCCCCCCACCCCCATCTCAGCTGTGTGATGGTTGAAGTGGCTAAAGGCATCCCTCTTTCCAGTGTGATATGCCTTAAGCGGGTTGGCTATTCCCGCCTGTGTAATGTGGGGAAAGAGGTTTGGTGAAACCAGCACGGAGTCCCCTTGTGTGTCTGATTCTGCTAGAGACACTGATGGGATTGAGAAGAACAGACTGAGACTGAGGAGATTAAATCTGTATCATTGATTCCAGTGCTGTCTAAAGCACAATGACAGATGCCTCCTTCTCTGCACAGCAGTCACTGGAGTTAACCTTTTAGAGACTATGGATGCGTCCCAAATGATTACGCATTAGTGCACTACCCAAATGATTCCCTATTGGAGAACTACCCAAATGATTCCCTATTGGAGAACTACCCAAATGATTCCCTATCAGTGCACTACCCAAATGATTCCCTATTGGATAACTACCCAAATGATTCCCTATCAGTGCACAACCCAAATGATTCCCTATTGGAGAACTACCCAAATGATTCCCTATCAGTGCACAACCCAAATGATTACGCATTAGTGCACTACCCAAATGATTCCCTATCAGTGCACAACCCAAAAGATTCCCTATTGGAGAACTACCCAAATGATTCCCTATCAGTGCACAACCCAAATGATTCCCTATTGGAGAACTACCCAAATGATTCCCTATCAGAGTACTACCCAAATGGTTCCCTATTAGAGTACTATCCAAATGATTCCCTATTAGAGCATTACACAAATTGTACCCTATTCCCTATTTGTTGAAAAGGCTCCAATTTGTCTTATTCTTTTTAGGGAATTGTCCCTTTAATTGGAATTTTTGGTTAACTGTCCCTTTAACTGCAGGCACCTTTGAGCAATAGAGATATATAGAGATTGCAACTTATCAGTCCTCAAATGGCGCTGTCCATGTTAATGCCTTTCCCTTTTCTCTTTCTCTTAGGCTTTTAGTCAATACAGACCTCTATACATCTCCATGCTCTGAGCACACAGGCAGCCAGTTCCCTTTATTAACCCTCTAAGGTCGATGTAATTAGCAACATTGGAAGAAATCCAGGAGTTTATACTAGAGATATATATATATATATATATTTTATAGCTTTTAAAATGTGTCTCAATCATACCGTATCTGCGGATGTTACACTTCACACTTGACAGAGCTAGAGAGCGGTGTTTGTCAGACCATGAGACATCCCATAAGTCAGTCTTCTCACAAAATCGTTTGTAGCGTCCAAATGGATTGGCCTGGAAAGGTGAGACTCTCACGAACTCGTACATGTCAGTTGTTGTGCTCCAGGAAACCGACAAGGCTTCAGAAGACTCGTCTGAAAGTCCCCCGGGTACCAGTTGAAAACATTTACGGAAGTACAATATATATATGGAGACTGTTTCATGAACTTTCTTAACTCTCTCAGATGTAGGACCGACGCTTCAGAACAAAATTCATTTAGATTTCTTTGAGGATCTATGTGTTGTTCCATGTGCGTTTGGATGGGCCAATAGCAGTAAGGACACAAATATTTTTAATTCAAAAACATTTTTTATATATATATTTTGTGGATACTTCAAGGTATCTAAAAATTCTAAATCAAATAGCAAAATGATCCTTGGTATGACCTTCTTAAAATAATTCCATATAACTTAATAGTAATAGTACCCCATCCCCCAGCTTAGACAGGATTGAAGGCTTTTATGTGTCAAATACCTGAGTTCCTTTTGTCTTTAGTTTAGTGTCAAACAACTCCTGCCTCTTGAAGAAACCCTCCAGCATGGATCCTTTCTATATTTGTTATCTGATTGTCCAACTTATGGAGATGAAATGGATCCTGGAAAGCATAAAATAAAATAAAATGACCTTCATTTAAACAACTCTCTGAATTGAAACCTCAAGTCTCCATGAGCTATCCTTGTCCTCTAACAGGGACAGCTGAATCAACTCTCTGAACTGAAACCCCAAGTCTCCATGAGCTATCTTTGTCCTCTAAAAGGGACAGCTGAATCAACTCTCTGAACTGAAACCTCAAGTCTCCATGAGCTATCCTTGTCCTCTGACAGGGACAGCTGAATCAACTCTCTGAACTGAAACCCCAAGTCTCCATGAGCTATCCTTGTCCTCTGACAGGGACAGCTGAATCAGATCTCTGAATTGAAACCCCGTCTCCAACAGGACAGGTGAGCTATCCTTGTCCCTCTAAAGGGACAGCTGAATCAACTCTCTGAACTGAAACCTCATGAGTCTCCATGAGCTATCCCCGTTGTCCTCTAAAGGGACAGCTGAATCAACTCTCTGAACTGAAACCTCAAGTCTCCATGAGCTATCCTTGTCCTCTGACAGGGACAGCTGAATCAACTCTCTGAACTGAAACCTCAAGTCTCCATGAGCTATCCTTGTCCTCTAACAGGGACAGCTGAATTAGCTGGTACCTTATCCAGTGCATCCAGAATAGGCAACCTGCATTAATAATATTAGTGCACTACTTCTGCACAACGATAGGGGACACAGCCCTAGAGAAAGTAGGGTGGAGACACAGCCCTAGAGAAAGCAGGGTGGAGACACAGCCCTAGAGAAAGGAGGGTGGAGACAGCCCTAGAGAAAGGAGGGTGGAGACACAGCCCTAGAGAAAGGAGGGTGAGACACATCCCTAGAGAAAGGAGGGTGGAGACACAGCCCTAGAGAAAGGAGGGTGGAGACACAGCCCTAGAAAGAGGAGGGTGGGGACACAGCCCTAGAGAAAGTAGGGTGGAGACAGCCCTAGAGAAAGGAGGGTGGAGACAGCCCTAGAGAAAGGAGGGTGGAGACACAGCCCTAGAGAAAGGAGGGTGGAGACACAGCCCTAGAAAGAGGAGGGTGGAGACACAGCCCTAGAGAAAGGAGGGTGGAGACACAGCCCTAGAAAGAGGAGGGTAGAGACACAGCCCTAGAAAGAGGAGGGTGAAGACACAGCCCTAGAAAGAGGAGGGTGGAGACACAGCCTTAGAAAGAGGAGGGTGGAGACACAGCCCTAGAGAAAGGAGGGTGGAGACACAGCCCTAGAGAAAGTAGGGTGGAGACACAGCCCTAGAGAAAGGAGGGTGGAGACACAGCCCTAGAGAAAGGAGGGTGGAGACACAGCCCTAGGGAAAGGAGTGTGGAGACACAGCCCTAGAGAAAGGAGGGTGGAGACACAGCCCTAAGGAAAGGAGTGTGGAGACACAGCCCTAGAGAAAGGAGGGTGGAGACACAGCCCTAGAGAAAGGAGGGTGGAGAAACAGCCCTAGAGAAAGGAGGGTGGGGACACAGCCCTAGAGAACGGAGGGTGAGGACAGCCCTAGAGAAAGGAGGGTGGAGACACAGCCCTAGAGAAAGGAGGGTGGAGACACAGCCCTAGAGAAAGGAGGGTGGAGACACAGCCCCAGGGAAAGGAGAGTGGAGACACAGCCCTAGAGAAAGGAGGGTGGAGACACAGCCCCAGGGAAAGGAGAGTGGAGACACAGCCCACATATGTTAGTTAATCAGTTTATCTCAATTTACATAGTCAAGTCATTCAGTGAATAATTGGCTATGTGTATATGGCTTGACTATATGAAATAGCCCTGACAGTGACTATGTGATGTGAAATGACTAACGACCATGTGACCCTGGGGAAATGACTAATGACTATGTGAATTGACTAACGCCCCTAGAGACTACGTGGACTGTGTGTTTACAGGCAGTTGGGCCTGTCATCATTCACTATGAACTGGACTGTGTGTTTACAGGCAGTAGGGCCTGTCATCATTCACTATGAACTGGACTGTGTGTTTACAGGCAGTAGGGCCTGTCATCATTCACTATGAACTGGACTGTGTGTTTACAGGCAGTAGGGCCTGACCTCATTCACTATGAACTGGACTGTGTGTTTACAGGCACTATGAACTGGCATCATTCACTATGAACTGGACTGTGTGTTTACAGGAATTAGGACCTGCCATCATTCACTATGTGGACTGTGTGTTTACAGGCAGTAGGGCCTGCCATCATTCACTTTGAACTGGACTGTGTGTTTACAGGCAGTAGGGCCTGGCATCATTCACTATGAACTGGACTGTGTGTTTACAGGCAGTAGGGCCTGTCATCATTCACTATGAACTGGACTGTGTGTTTACAGGCAGTAGGGCCTGTCATCATTCACTATGAACTGGACTGTGTGTTTACAGGCAGTTGGGCCTGTCATCATTCACTATGAACTAGACTGTGTGTTTACAGGCAGTAGGGCCTGTCATCATTCACTTTGAACTGGACTGTGTGTTTACAGGCAGTAGGACCTGTCATCATTCACTATGAACTGGACTGTGTGTTTACAGGCAGTAGGGCCTGTCAGTCACTATGAACTGGACTGCGTGTTTACAGGCAGTAGGGCCTGTCATCATTCACTTTGAACTGGACTGTGTGTTTACAGGCAGTAGGGCCTGTCATCATTCACTATGAACTGGACTGTGTGTTTACAGGCAGTAGGGCCTGTCATCATTCACTATGAACTGGACTGTGTGTTTACAGGCAGTAGGACCTGTCATCATTCACTATGAACTATGTGTTTACAGACAGTAGGGCCTGCCATCATTCACTATGAACTGTGTGTTTACAGACAGTAGGGCCTGTCATCATTCACTATGAACTGTGTGTTTACAGGCAGTAGGGCCTGTCATCATTCACTATGAACTGTGTGTTTACAGACAGTAGGGCCTGTCATCATTCACTATGAACTGTGTGTTTACAGGCAGTAGGGCCTGTCAGTCACTATGAACTGGACTGTGTGTTTACAGGCAGTAGGGCCTGTCAGTCACTATGAACTGGACTGTGTGTTTACAGGCAGTAGGACCTGTCATCATTCACTATGAACTGGACTGTGTGTTTACAGGCAGTAGGGCCTGTCATCATTCACTATGAACTGGACTGTGTGTTTACAGGCAGTAGGGCCTGTCATCATTCACTATGAACTGGACTGTGTGTTTACAGGCAGTTGCTACACCGCACCTTTGTATCTTTAGAATGCATTCACCTAAATCCACAAAATATACCTGAATGGATTTCTGCAAATATGTAAATACCATGGTAGTCTTTACTTTCCTATTGACCAAACAACCATAAAAAGGTGGTCTATCTTTCCCTATATGCACATCAACAGCTACAAGATCAACAACTAATGCTAGCCAGAGCAAGATGAGCTAAAAATCTAATGAAAAACAATCAAAACTTTTCACCTGGTTGCCCGTCAAAATTGCACTGATAAACAACGTGGAATAGTAAGTAGCCTGCAGCTTGTCTGCAAATACATGCTTGTCCCATCAAAACAGCCAAGCTAACTGGCTAAAGTTGACTTGCTAGCTACTTACAGACATAAATGAGACAACACCTTACTATTTTGGGGCGGGAGGGTAGCCTAGTGGTTAGAGTGTAGAGGCGGGAGGGTAGCCTAGTGGTTAGAGTGTAGAGGCGGGAGGGTAGCCTAGTGGTTAGAGTGTAGAGGCGGGAGGGTAGCCTAGTGGTTAGAGTGTAGGGGCGGCAGGGTAGCCTAGTGGTTAGAGTGTAGAGGCGGGAGGGTAGCCTAGTGGTTAGAGTGTAGAGGCGGGAGGGTAGTCTAGTGGTTAGAGTGTAGAGGCGGGAGGGTAGCCTAGTGGTTAGAGTGTAGAGGCGGGAGGGTAGCCTAGTGGTTAGAGTGTAGAGGTGACAGGGTAGCCTAGTGGTTAGAGTGTAGAGGTGGCAGGGTAGCCTAGTGGTTAGAGTGTAGAGGTGGGAGGGTAGCCTAGTGGTTAGAGTGTAGAGGCGGGAGGGTAGCCTAGTGGTTAGAGTGTAGAGGTGGGAGGGTAGCCTAGTGGTTAGAGTGTAGAGGCGGGAGGGTAGCCTAGTGGTTAGAGTGTAGAGGCGGGAGGGTAGCCTAGTGGTTAGAGTGTAGAGGCGGGAGGGTAGCCTAGTGGTTAGAGTGTAGAGGCGGGAGGGTAGCCTAGTGGTTAGAGTGTACAGGCCGGAGGGTAGCCTAGTGGTTAGAGTGTAGAGGTGGGAGGGTAGCCTAGTGGTTAGAGTGTAGAGGCGGGAGGGTAGTCTAGTGGTTAGAGTGTAGAGGAGGCAGGTAGCCTAGTGGTTAGAGTGTAGAGGAGGCAGGTAGCCTAGTGGTTAGAGTGTAGAGGAGGCAGGTAGCCTAGTGTTTAGAGTGTAGAGGCGGGAGGGTAGCCTAGTGGTTAGAGTGTAGAGGTGGGAGGGTAGCCTAGTGGTTAGAGTGTAGAGGCGGGAGGGTAGCCTAGTGGTTAGAGTGTAGAGGTGGGAGGGTAGCCTAGTGGTTAGAGTGTAGAGGCGGGAGGGTAGCCTAGTGCTTAGAGTGTAGAGGCGGGAGGGTAGCCTAGTGGTTAGAGTGTAGAGGTGGGAGGGTAGCCTAGTGGTTAGAGTGTAGAGGCGGGAGGGTAGTCTAGTGGTTAGAGTGTAGAGGAGGCAGGTAGCCTAGTGGTTAGAGTGTAGAGGAGGCAGGTAGCCTAGTGGTTAGAGTGTAGAGGCGGGAGGGTAGCCTAGTGGTTAGAGTGTAGAGGCGGGAGGGTAGCCTAGTGGTTAGAGTGTAGAGGCGGGAGGGTAGCCTAGTGGTTAGAGTGTAGAGGAGGCAGGGTAGCCTAGTGGTTAGAGTGTAGAGGCGGGAGGGTAGCCTAGTGGTTAGAGTGTAGAGGCGGGAGGGTAGCCTAGTGGTTAGAGTGTAGAGGCGGGAGGGTAGCCTAGTGGTTAGAGTGTGGAGGAGGCAGGTAGCTTAGTGGTTAGAGTGTAGAGGCGGGAGGGTAGCCTAGTGGTTAGAGTGTAGAGGCGGGAGGTTAGCCTAGTGGTTGGAGTGTAGAGGCGGGAGGGTAGCCTAGTGGTTAGAGTGTGGAGGAGGCAGGTAGCTTAGTGGTTAGAGTGTAGAGGCGGGAGGGTAGCCTAGTGGTTAGAGTGTAGAGGCGGGAGGTTAGCCTAGTGGTTAGAGTGTAGAGGCGGGAGGGTAGCCTAGTGGTTAGAGTGTAGAGGCGGGAGGGTAGCCTAGCGGTTAGAGTGTAGAGGCGGGAGGGTAGCCTAGCGGTTAGAGTGTAGAGGCGGGAGGGTAGCCTAGCGGTTAGAGTGTAGAGGCGGGAGGGTAGCCTAGTGGCTAGAGTGTAGAGGCGGGAGGGTAGCCTAGCGGTTAGAGTGTAGAGGCGGGAGGGTAGCCTAGCGGTTAGAGTGTAGAGGCGGGAGGGTAGCCTAGTGGTTAGAGTGTAGAGGCGGGAGGGTAGCCTAGTGGTTAGAGTGTAGAGGCGGGAGGGTAGCCTAGTGGTTAGAGTGTAGAGGCGGGAGGGTAGCCTAGTGGTTAGAGTGTAGAGGTGGTAGGGTAGCCTAGTGGTTAGAGCGTTGGGCGTTCAAGTTCAAACCCCCGAGCTGACAAGGTACAAATCTGTCATTCTGCCCCTGAACAGGCAGTTAACCCACTGTTCCTAGGCTGTCACTGAAAATAAGAATTTGTTCTTAACTGACTTGTCTAGTTAAATAAAGGTAAAATAAATAAATAAATGGCTCACCCTAGCAGAGCTGGTTAGGCTGTTTACATGTTATCTAGAGCGTTCGTGACTAACTTACTTTTTTCCCCATTGTATTCAGCGGGTGTTGCACGTTGCTAAATTCATCACATTTTCTGCACTCTAGCATACTCAGATGAGAGTGCTCTGAAATCAGTGTAGATTGCCAGAGTGAATTTACAAACGCAAGAGATATGCTAACTGGATAACAGTCGTTCGAGTTCAGCATAGCTAGCTAGCAAAGCGATTCACATTTCTTGCTAGCTGACACCTGCATCTCTCATGTGCAGCTACCAAAACTGTATATGAGGGGGAAAAAGTCCATCAGTCCTCTGAATGCCATGACAACCTCCTAACAGTTAGCTAACGTTAGGTTATGTGTTTTTAGCTTTCTGCATAAATAGATATTAGCCATGTTATAACTGACGTGTGATCATTGCCCTTGCTAGTTTGATTGTATTGACATTCCCAGCATTGGGTTACATTCGTCTGTTTTTGTCCAGAATATTGAGTCATTGAAACTGAACCAGTGCATCCTGAATGGAGGCAGCAGACGATGTACCAGGCCAGCTGTGATTTACAATCGGATAGTAATATGTTTTGTACTACCAAGAAATGTATCGGTGAGTTATATGAATCGTGCATTGAACTGCATCCATCTATTCAGCCATCAATGCTTTAGTGTACATCATGGGAATGCTGAGTCAAATGGAACCTATTTTTAAAACCTTTTTTTAAAGTTTGTTTTTTAGCATAAACTGGAAATTTGATATTTTTGACTGATATTATGATTGTTGCATATCTGCAAAGTAGCTAAAACGCTGTCAGTTCCACTTTAATTTTCATAAACCAATAAAAATGTCATGTCTAGATCAGACTGATAACACTTGAATTGCTAAGTTGTAAAGGGTTTACACATTTTTTTTTTAATACAGTCGTAAATAATTAATAAAGAGGCTGCAAGAGGATGCTGTTAAACCATTAAATGGAAGTACTAAATCAGGTCAAGGCCGTTTGACGTCAGTTTAACCTTGTTCCTCTGGCTGGAATTTAATCACTGTTGTGTATAAGACAGCAATATTAGGGTCAGCCAGATTGAATCCACTCTACGTGGATCTGGCATAGAGAGGGTTAAAACCCCATCAAGACAGACACCACAGCACCCCTCATTATACAGAGTTGAATAGAGCATCTTAATATGTTTTTATTCCAGTGTACAGTGAAAGAAAAATCTAACTTTACATCAGTAGCAAACCCAATGACCAAAGTGTAACGTAAACCGTAAATTACAACGTCTATTGTGGCGTTTTAGAATGAATATGATTTCCAGAACTGTGTGTGATTCGTTTATATAATCATGTAATGATGGCAGTTGGATTATTGTCATTGTTCTGTAATGTAATACTGACTGGTTAATTGTCATTGATTTATTGTCTTGCACAATGTATCACCTCCTAAAGCTTTTCCCGAGAGAGAAAAATACAATATTCCAATCAACCTCTTAGTGTCCTGCCTCCGCCACTTACATTTAGAGTAAATGCATGGTGTTATCGGCTACAGTAAACCTGTCACATTATAAAATGGGCTATGTATACTCTCCCATTAATAGCAGGCTTTAAACCTCTTTCAGAGGAGGGTGTCTTCTCCCCTATTTAGTCCTGACTCATTAATGTTCTCTGACTCACCGCTGGCACGTCCCTATATAACTTGGATAATTACAGCCTTCAGAAAAAGAAATCATGTTCACTGGAAATGTGTGAGACTGATTCTGGGTATTTGCTCCAATGACAGAGTTGTTTGTAGTACCAGAGGTATGGAGAGAGAATTTCCTGGAAGTGGTCCTTCGGGTCAGATAACACAAATCTCTATAAACATGTGCCAACATGTCTTAACATCTAGCAACATTTCTCGAAACAACTAAGGCCTTTTACAGATGTTACACCTAAAGTGCCTTCAAATCAAATCAAATCAAATGTATTTATATAGCCCTTCGTACATCAGCTGATATCTCAAAGTGCTGTACAGAAACCCAGCCTAAAACCCCAAACAGCAAACAATGCAGGTGTAAAAGCACGTGTCAGAAATTATTAAACTTATTCCACATTTTGTTGTATTACAGCCTGAATTCAAAATTGAATAAATTGTTTTTTTCTCTCTCTCACCCATCTACTTCATAATGACAAAGTGAAAACATGTTTTTAGAAATGATTGAACATTGATTGAAAATTAAATACACAAATATTTAAATACTCACATCCCTGAGTCAAAAAATGTTTGAATCACCTTAGGCAGTGATTTCAGCTGTGAGTCTTTCTGGGTGAGTCTTTCAAAAGAGCTTTGCACACCTGGATTGTACACTATTTACTCATTATTATGTTCAGCATTTTTCAAGCTCTGTCAAATTGGCTGTTGATCATTGCTAGACAACCATTTTCAAGTATATTAAAGTCAAAATTCTGCTACTCAGGAACATTCACTCCATACCATTTATTTTTTTATCCTGAAAAACTCCCAGTCCTTAACGATTACAAGCATACTCATAACATGATGCAGCCACCACTATGCTTGAAAATATGGAGAGTGGTACTTAGTAATGTGTTATATTGGATTTGCCGTAACATGACCACTTTGTATTCCAGACAAAAAGTGAATTGGTTTGACTCTAGACATTTCAGCTTTCCTTTTTGAATTAATAATGATAATAAAAAAAATATTAAAAAAACATCATTCCACTGACATTATGAGGCATTGTGTGTAGGCCATCAAAAATATATTAATGTAATACATTTTAAATTCAGGCTGTTACCAACAAAATGTGGAATAAGACAAAGGGTGTGAATACTTTCTGAAAACATTGTAGATGTGTCCTGAAATGTCCTCTCTGTGATCTAAGAGTGTATTGTTTTAGATGTCCCCTTAACCCTACAGAGTATAGCATTTTGTGTACATAACGTTAGGAACGTCTTCATAATATTGAGCTGCACCCCCCCTTTTGCCCCCAGAATAGCCTCAATTCGTCGGGGCATAACCTCTACAAGGTGTCGAAAGCATTCAACAGGGATGCAGATTGACTCCAATGATTCCCACAGTTGTGTCAAGTTGGCTAGATGTCCTTTGGATGGTGGACCATTCTTGACACAAGGTGTCGAAAGCATTCAACAGGGATGCTTGCCCAGATTGACTCCAATGATTGCCACAGTTGTGTCAAGTTGGCTAGATGTCCTTTGGATGGTGGACCATTCTTGACACAAGGTGTCGAAAGCATTCAACAGGGATGCTTGCCCAGATTGACTCCAATGATTCCCACAGTTGTGTCAAGTTGGCTAGATGTTCTTTGGATGGTGGACCATCTTGACACAAGGTGTCGAAAGCATTCAACAGGGATGCAGATTGACTCCAATGATTCCCACAGTTGTGTCAAGTTGGCTAGATGTTCTTTGGATGGTGGACCATCTTGACACAAGGTGTCGAAAGCATTCAACAGGGATGCTTGCCCAGATTGACTCCAATGATTGCCACAGTTGTGTCAAGTTGGCTAGATGTCCTTTGGATGGTGGACCATTCTTGACACAAGGTGTCGAAAGCATTCAACAGGGATGCTGGCCCAGATTGACTCCAATGATTTCCACAGTTGTGTCAAGTTGGCTAGATGTCCTTTGGATGGTGGACCATCTTGACACAAGGTGTCGAAAGCATTCAACAGGGATGCTGGCCCAGATTGACTCCAATGATTGCCACAGTTGTGTCAAGTTGGCTAGATGTCCTTTGGATGGTGGACCATTCTTGACACAAGGTGTCGAAAGCATTCAACAGGGATGCTGGCCCAGATTGACTCCAATGATTCCCACAGTTGTGTCAAGTTGGCTAGATGTTCTTTGGATGGTGGACCATCTTGACACAAGGTGTCGAAAGCATTCAACAGGGATGCTTGCCCAGATTGACTCCAATGATTCCCACAGTTGTGTCAAGTTGGCTAGATGTCCTTTGGATGGTGGACCATTCTTGACACAAGGTGTCGAAAGCATTCAACAGGGATGCTGGCCCAGATTGACTCCAATGATTCCCACAGTTGTGTCAAGTTGGCTAGATGTTCTTTGGATGGTGGACCATTCTTGACACAAGGTGTCGAAAGCATTCAACAGGGATGCTGGCCCAGATTGACTCCAATGATTGCCACAGTTGTGTCAAATTGGCTAGATGTCCTTTGGATGGTGGACCATTCTTGACACAAGGTGTCGAAAGCATTCAACAGGGATGCTGGCCCAGATTGACTCCAATGATTCCCACAGTTGTGTCAAGTTGGCTAGATGTTCTTTGGATGGTGGACCATTCTTGACACAAGGTGTCGAAAGCATTCAACAGGGATGCTGGCCCAGATTGACTCCAATGATTCCCACAGTTGTGTCAAATTGGCTAGATGTTCTTTGGATGGTGGACCATCTTGACACAAGGTGTCGAAAGCATTCAACAGGGATGCTGGCCCAGATTGACTCAATGATTCCCACAGTTGTGTCAAGTTGGCTAGATGTCCTTTGGATGGTGGACCATTCTTGACACAAGGTGTCGAAAGCATTCAACAGGGATGCTGGCCCAGATTGACTCCAATGATTCCCACAGTTGTGTCAAGTTGGCTAGATGTTCTTTGGATGGTGGACCATCTTGACACAAGGTGTCGAAAGCATTCAACAGGGATGCTGGCCCAGATTGACTCCAATGATTGCCACAGTTGTGTCAAGTTGGCTAGATGTCCTTTGGATGGTGGACCATTCTTGACACAAGGTGTCGAAAGCATTCAACAGGGATGCTGGCCCAGATTGACTCCAATGATTCCCACAGTTGTGTCAAGTTGGCTAGATGTTCTTTGGATGGTGGACCATCTTGACACAAGGTGTCGAAAGCATTCAACAGGGATGCTTGCCCAGATTGACTCCAATGATTCCCACAGTTGTGTCAAGTTGGCTAGATGTCCTTTGGATGGTGGACCATTCTTGACACAAGGTGTCGAAAGCATTCAACAGGGATGCTTGCCCAGATTGACTCCAATGATTCCCACAGTTGTGTCAAGTTGGCTAGATGTTCTTTGGATGGTGGACCATCTTGACACAAGGTGTCGAAAGCATTCAACAGGGATGCTTGCCCAGATTGACTCCAATGATTCCCACAGTTGTGTCAAGTTGGCTAGATGTCCTTTGGATGGTGGACCATCTTGACACAAGGTGTCGAAAGCATTCAACAGGGATGCTTGCCCAGATTGACTCCAATGATTCCCACAGTTGTGTCAAGTTGGCTAGATGTCCTTTGGATGGTGGACCATTCTTGACACAAGGTGTCGAAAGCATTCAACAGGGATGCTGGCCCAGATTGACTCCAATGATTCCCACAGTTGTGTCAAGTTGGCTAGATGTTCTTTGGATGGTGGACCATTCTTGACACAAGGTGTCGAAAGCATTCAACAGGGATGCTGGCCCAGATTGACTCCAATGATTGCCACAGTTGTGTCAAATTGGCTAGATGTCCTTTGGATGGTGGACCATTCTTGACACAAGGTGTCGAAAGCATTCAACAGGGATGCTGGCCCAGATTGACTCCAATGATTCCCACAGTTGTGTCAAGTTGGCTAGATGTTCTTTGGATGGTTGACCATTCTTGACACAAGGTGTCTTCAACAGGGATGCTGGCCCAGATTGACTCAATGATTCCCACAGTTGTGTCAAATTGGCTAGATGTTCTTTGGATGGTGGACCATCTTGACACAAGGTGTCGAAAGCATTCAACAGG
Source organism: Oncorhynchus nerka (assembly GCF_034236695.1). NCBI lineage: Eukaryota > Metazoa > Chordata > Actinopteri > Salmoniformes > Salmonidae > Oncorhynchus > Oncorhynchus nerka. Next base: position 14,002 of record NW_027039083.1, read on the forward strand.
GATGCTGGCCCAGATTGACTCCAATGATTGCCACAGTTGTGTCAAGTTGGCTAGATGTCCTTTGGATGGTGGACCATTCTTGACACAAGGTGTCGAAAGCATTCAACAGGGATGCTGGCCCAGATTGACTCCAATGATTCCCACAGTTGTGTCAAGTTGGCTAGATGTTCTTTGGATGGTGGACCATCTTGACACAAGGTGTCGAAAGCATTCAACAGGGATGCTGGCCCAGATTGACTCCAATGATTGCCACAGTTGTGTCAAGTTGGCTAGATGTCCTTTGGATGGTGGACCATTCTTGACACAAGGTGTCGAAAGCATTCAACAGGGATGCTGGCCCAGATTGACTCAATGATTCCCACAGTTGTGTCAAGTTGGCTAGATGTTCTTTGGATGGTGGACCATCTTGACACAAGGTGTCGAAAGCATTCAACAGGGATGCTTGCCCAGATTGACTCAATGATTCCCACAGTTGTGTCAAGTTGGCTAGATGTCCTTTGGATGGTGGACCATTCTTGACACAAGGTGTCGAAAGCATTCAACAGGGATGCTTGCCCAGATTGACTCCAATGATTCCCACAGTTGTGTCAAGTTGGCTAGATGTTCTTTGGATGGTGGACCATCTTGACACAAGGTGTCGAAAGCATTCAACAGGGATGCTTGCCCAGATTGACTCCAATGATTCCCACAGTTGTGTCAAGTTGGCTAGATGTCCTTTGGATGGTGGACCATCTTGACACAAGGTGTCGAAAGCATTCAACAGGGATGCTTGCCCAGATTGACTCCAATGATTCCCACAGTTGTGTCAAGTTGGCTAGATGTCCTTTGGATGGTGGACCATCTTGACACAAGGTGTCGAAAGCATTCAACAGGGATGCTGGCCCAGATTGACTCCAATGATTGCCACAGTTGTGTCAAGTTGGCTAGATGTCCTTTGGATGGTGGACCATTCTTGACACAAGGTGTCGAAAGCATTCAACAGGGATGCTGGCCCAGATTGACTCCAATGATTCCCACAGTTGTGTCAAGTTGGCTAGATGTTCTTTGGATGGTGGACCATCTTGACACAAGGTGTCGAAAGCATTCAACAGGGATGCTTGCCCAGATTGACTCCAATGATTCCCACAGTTGTGTCAAGTTGGCTAGATGTTCTTTGGATGGTGGACCATCTTGACACAAGGTGTCGAAAGCATTCAACAGGGATGCTTGCCCAGATTGACTCCAATGATTCCCACAGTTGTGTCAAGTTGGCTAGATGTCCTTTGGATGGTGGACCATCTTGACACAAGGTGTCGAAAGCATTCAACAGGGATGCTTGCCCAGATTGACTCCAATGATTCCCACAGTTGTGTCAAGTTGGCTAGATGTCCTTTGGATGGTGGACCATCTTGACACAAGGTGTCGAAAGCATTCAACAGGGATGCTTGCCCAGATTGACTCCAATGATTCCCACAGTTGTGTCAAGTTGGCTAGATGTCCTTTGGATGGTGGACCATTCTTGACACAAGGTGTCGAAAGCATTCAACAGGGATGCTGGCCCAGATTGACTCCAATGATTCCCACAGTTGTGTCAAATTGGCTAGATGTTCTTTGGATGGTGGACCATCTTGACACAAGGTGTCGAAAGCATTCAACAGGGATGCTGGCCCAGATTGACTCCAATGATTGCCACAGTTGTGTCAAGTTGGCTAGATGTCCTTTGGATGGTGGACCATTCTTGACACAAGGTGTCGAAAGCATTCAACAGGGATGCTGGCCCAGATTGACTCCAATGATTCCCACAGTTGTGTCAAGTTGGCTAGATGTTCTTTGGATGGTGGACCATCTTGACACAAGGTGTCGAAAGCATTCAACAGGGATGCTGGCCCATATTGACTCCAATGATTGCCACAGTTGTGTCAAGTTGGCTAGATGTCCTTTGGATGGTGGACCATTCTTGACACAAGGTGTCGAAAGCATTCAACAGGGATGCTGGCCCAGATTGACTCCAATGATTCCCACAGTTGTGTCAAGTTGGCTAGATGTTCTTTGGATGGTGGACCATCTTGACACAAGGTGTCGAAAGCATTCAACAGGGATGCTTGCCCAGATTGACTCCAATGATTCCCACAGTTGTGTCAAGTTGGCTAGATGTCCTTTGGATGGTGGACCATTCTTGACACAAGGTGTCGAAAGCATTCAACAGGGATGCTGGCCCAGATTGACTCCAATGATTCCCACAGTTGTGTCAAGTTGGCTAGATGTTCTTTGGATGGTGGACCATCTTGACACAAGGTGTCGAAAGCATTCAACAGGGATGCTGGCCCAGATTGACTCCAATGATTCCCACAGTTGTGTCAAGTTGGCTAGATGTTCTTTGGATGGTGGACCATCTTGACACAAGGTGTCGAAAGCATTCAACAGGGATGCTTGCCCAGATTGACTCCAATGATTCCCACAGTTGTGTCAAGTTGGCTAGATGTTCTTTGGATGGTGGACCATCGTGACACAAGGTGTCGAAAGCATTCAACAGGGATGCTTGCCCAGATTGACTCCAATGATTCCCACAGTTGTGTCAAGTTGGCTAGATGTCCTTTGGATGGTGGACCATCTTGACACAAGGTGTCGAAAGCATTCAACAGGGATGCTTGCCCAGATTGACTCCAATGATTCCCACAGTTGTGTCAAGTTGGCTAGATGTCCTTTGGATGGTGGACCATCTTGACACAAGGTGTCGAAAGCATTCAACAGGGATGCTGGCCCAGATTGACTCCAATGATTGCCACAGTTGTGTCAAGTTGGCTAGATGTCCTTTGGATGGTGGACCATTCTTGACACAAGGTGTCGAAAGCATACAACAGGGATGCTGGCCCAGATTGACTCCAATGATTCCCACAGTTGTGTCAAGTTGGCTAGATGTTCTTTGGATGGTGGACCATCTTGACACAAGGTGTCGAAAGCATTCAACAGGGATGCTTGCCCAGATTGACTCCAATGATTCCCACAGTTGTGTCAAGTTGGCTAGATGTTCTTTGGATGGTGGACCATCTTGACACAAGGTGTCGAAGGCATTCAACAGGGATGCTTGCCCAGATTGACTCCAATGATTCCCAAAGTTGTGTCAAGTTGGCTAGATGTCCTTTGGATGGTGGACCATCTTGACACAAGGTGTCGAAAGCATTCAACAGGGATGCTTGCCCAGATTGACTCAATGATTCCCACAGTTGTGTCAAGTTGGCTAGATGTCCTTTGGATGGTGGACCATCTTGACACAAGGTGTCGAAAGCATTCAACAGGGATGCTTGCCCAGATTGACTCAATGATTCCCACAGTTGTGTCAAGTTGGCTAGATGTCCTTTGGATGGTGGACCATTCTTGACACACACTGTGATATAAAAAAAGTAGACAATAGGTTCTTAAAATTCCCACCCTCATTCAGAATAAATGTAGAATTAATTGGTAACAATATATTGAATCACATTTGATTAGTGGGCTCCCCTGAATAAAAAATAACAATACATTAAACTAGTAGTTCTTGCATAGGAAAATGTGTCATGACTGTCCTGTGAGAATTAAATACCTCAGATCAGCTTGGCAATGGTTGACAATAACCAGACCCTCTCCTACTCCCGCAAAATAGGGGAGGGAACTTACGGGTTGACAGATCACACTCTGTGGTAAATTAAGCAGGAGAGGACTCTCTCTTTACCCTCCGTTATTGACTCTCAATCCTGGCCCTTGTATAGTGCTGCTGGTGGTAAATTTAGCAGGAGAGGACTCTCTCCGGTATTGGCTAAAGCAGGTATTCCCAAACTGGGGTACGGAAAATAAAAATATAATTCACATAAACAGTCCATTTGCATTTTCCAACGGGGCTATACATTTGGATGAGTTCGTTTTTTCTTACTTGATTAGCCTCGTTTCAATGCCAAAAAATAAAATGAAACCCTCTTAGTGTTCAGCGAAATAACAACACAATGTCAAATACACTATACCTAGTCAAATAATGAACATCCAATCACATCAACCAGGTAGCCTAGTCAAATAATGAACATCCAATCACATTAACCAGGTAGCCTAGTCAAATAATGAACATCCAATCACATTAACCAGGTAGCCTAGTCAAATAATGAACATCCAATCACATTAACCAGGTAGCCTAGTCAAATAATGAACATCCAATCACATTAACCAGGTAGCCTAGTCAAATAATGAACATCCAATCACATTATTCATTACTCTCTCACAGGAATTCCACTAACAAACATAGCTCATGATCACCTTGAAAATGGATAAATGGTTAAAAAAAGTAAGGCCAACATTCATAGAGACACATACCAGCTCTACTGGTAGTACTGCTACTACCAGCAGTACTACACCTGCTCCTGTCTACGACACAAGTTGCTCTCCTTCCATGAGCACAGCAAATGCTTTGCACACTGTTGGCATTCTCTCAACCAGCTTCGTGAGGTAGTCACCTGGAATGCAATTCTAAGTGTGCCTTGTTAAAAGTACATTTGTGGACTTTCTTTTCTTTTTAATGCGGTTGAGCCAATCAGTTGTGTTGTGACAAGATAGGGTTGGAATATCCTTGACTTTTTCCACGTTCTAAAATGGATTAAATAATATTTTATTTCCTTATCAATCTACACACATTAATTAACCCATGATGACAAAGCAAAAACAGGTTTTTAGAAATCATAGCAAATGTATTAAGTATTCAGACCTTTTGCTATGATACTTGTTATTGAGTTGAGGTGCATCCTATTTCCATTGAATATCCTTGAGGTGTTTCTACAGCTGTGGTAAATTTAATTGATTGGACATGATTTGGAAAGGCACACACTTGTCTATATAAGGTCCCACAGTTGACAGTGCATGTCAGAGCAAAAATCAAGCCGTAAATTCAAAGGAATTGTCCGTAGAGCTCCAGGACAGGATTGTGTCGAGCCACAGATCTGGGGAAGGGTACAAAAATATTTCTGCAGCATTGAAGGTCCCCAAGAACACAGTTGGTTCCATCATTCCTAAATGAAAGAAGTTTGGAATCACCAAGAATCTTCCTAGAGCTGGTAGCCCAGCCAATCTGAGCAATCGGGGGAGAAAGGCCATGGTCAGGGAGGTGACCAAGAACCCAATGGTACCTCTGACAGAGTTACAGAGTACTTCTGTGGAGATGAGAAACCTTCCAGAAGGACAAGTATCTCTGCAGCACTCCACCAATCAGGCCTTTAAGGTAGTGTGGCCAGACGGAAGCCAATCCTTTGTCAAAGGCACATGACAGCCCACTTGGAGTTTTCCAAAAGGCACATAGGAACACAGGAGCACGCAGGAGTGGTTTCGGGACAAGTCTCTGAATGTCCTTGAGTGGCCCAGCCAGAGCCCAGACTTGAACCCGATCGAACATCTCTAGTGAGTTCTGAGAAATAGCTGTGCAGCAGTGCTCTCTATCCAACCTGACAGAGCTTGAGAGGATCTGCAGAGAAGAATGGGAGAAATACAGGTGTGCCAAGCTTGTATCGTCAAACCCACGAAGACTCCACACTGTAATCGCTGCCAAAGGTGCATTAACAACGTACTTAGTAAAGTGTTTGCAAACTTATGTAAATGTTATAGTTCCGGGAGGGGTTAATACATGCATGTCTAAACATCTGTTTTTGCTTTGTCACTATGGGGTATTGTGTGTAGATTGGTGAGTATTCTTTTTTTTTTGTTGCCATGTTAAAATAAGATTGTAACATAATAAATGTGGAAAAAGTCAAGGTGTCTGAATACTTTCTGAATGCACTGTGTGAACATATTTATTCAAATCGGAGTGAAAGCACTTTTTTGTTTGTGTTTTTTCTTCCTCATTTCCCACCCAACTAAACAGCTGTCTCTGGTGAAGAAGTATTTTACTAATCTGTAGAAACAGAAACACGCCTTATAGCAGCTAGATCATTATGGAAGCATCTCATTCAGGTTAGTCATAATTCAAAGCTGAAACTAATAAGCCTAACAAGGCGTTGTGTCCTCTATGAGCAGCAGATGCATGTAATGTAACACTTCACTGTCTCATGGATTACTTAAATGCATTAGCAGGAACTCTGTAATAATAATAATAATAATGATTAATTATCATAATTAGTGTCTGTGCATTACACTGTTAGTTTACACCTGTTGTTTACAAAGAATATGACAAATAACATTTGATGAGATTTTTATTTCATAATTAGTGTTTGGTGTGGGGCGATGGGCTGACAGGAGCTCTGTCCTCATAATTAGTGTCTTTTGGTGTGGGGCAATGGGGCTGACAGGGGCTCTCTCGTCATAATTAGTGTCTTTTGGTGTGGGGCAATGGGGCTGACAGGAGCTCTGTCCTCATAATTAGTGCATTTTGGTGTGGGGCGATGGGCTGACAGGGGCTCTCTCGTCATAATTAGTGTCTTTTGGTGTGGGGCAATGGGGCTGACAGGAGCTCTGCCCTCATAATTAGTGTATTTTGGTGTGGGGTGATGGGCTGACAGGGGCTCTCTCGTCATAATTAGTGTCTTTTGGTGTGGGTCGATGGGGCTGACAGGAGCTCTGCCCTCTTTATTAGTGTCTTTTGGTGTGGGGTGATGGGGTTGACAGGAGCTGGCTTCTCTTTTAGATGTATTTTAATCACTATAATTCTTAATGACTGCAGTGTTGACCATTGGACTGGCAGGGGCTCGCGTGAATGTAGCCAACATAAAGAATCAATTCTATCCACATGTAGCCAACATAAAGAATCAAGTCTATCCACATGTAGCCAACATAAAGAATCAAGTCTATCCACATGTAGCCAACATAAAGAATCAAGTCTATCCACATCTAGCCAACATAAAGAATCAAGTCTATCCACATGTAGCCAACATAAAGAATCAAGTCTATCAACATGTAAACATAAAGAATCAATCCACATCTAGCCAACGTAAAGAATCAAGTCTATCCACATGTAGCCAACATAAAGAATCAAGTCTATCCACATTTAAAGAATCAAGTCTATCATGTAGCCAACATAAAGAATCAAGTCTATCCACATCTAGCCAACATAAAGAATCAAGTCTATCCACATGTAGCCAACATAAAGAATCAAGTCTATCCACATGTAGCCAACATAAAGAATCAAGTCTATCCACGTTAGCCAACATAAAGAATCAATTCTATCCACATCTAGCCAACATAAAGAATAAATTCTATCCACATGTAGCAACACAAAGAATCAAGTCTATCCACATGTAGCCAACGTAAAGAATCAAGTCTATCCACATGTAGCCAACATAAAGAATCAATTCTATCCACATGTAGCCAACATAAAGAATCAAGTCTATCCACATTACATTTACATTTAAGTCATTTAGCAGACGCTCTTATCCAGAGCCTTACAAATTTGCATTCACCTTATGACATCCAGTGGAACAGCCACTTTACAATAGTGCATCTAAATCTTTTAAGGGGGTGAGAAGGATTACTTTATCCTATCCTAGGTATTCCTTAAAGAGGTGGGGTTTCAGGTGTCTCCGGAAGGTGGTGATTGACTCCGCTGTCCTGGCGTCGTGAGGGAGTTTGTTCCACCATTGGGGGCCAGAGCAGCGAACAGTTTTGACTGGGCTGAGCGGGAACTGTACTTCCTCAGTGGTAGGGAGGCGAGCAGGGCAGAGGTGGATGAACGCAGTGCCCTTGTTTGGGTGTAGGGCCTGATCAGAGCCTGGAGGTACTGAGGTGCCATTCCTCTCACAGCTCCGTAGGCAAGCACCATGGTCTTGTAGCGGATGCGAGCTTCAACTGGAAGCCAGTGGAGAGAGCGGAGGAGCGGGGTGACGTGAGAGAACTTGGGAAGGTTGAACACCAGACGGGCTGCGGCGTTCTGGATGAGTTGTAGGGGTTTAATGGCACAGGCAGGGAGCCCAGCCAACAGCGAGTTGCAGTAATCCAGACGGGAGATGACAAGTGCCTGGATTAGGACCTGCGCCGCTTCCTGTGTGAGGCAGGGTCGTACTCTGCGGATGTTGTAGAGCATGAACCTACAGGAACGGGCCACCGCCTTGATGTTATTTGAGAACGACAGGGTGTTGTCCAGGATCACGCCAAGGTTCTTAGCGCTCTGGGAGGAGGACACAATGGAGTTGTCAACCGTGATGGCGAGAACATGGAACGGGCAGTCCTTCCCCGGGAGGAAGAGCAGCTCCGTCTTGCCGAGGTTCAGTTTGAGGTGGTGATCCGTCATCCACACTGATATGTCTGCCAGACATGCAGAGATGCGATTCGCCACCTGGTCATCAGAAGGGGGAAAGGAGAAGATTAATTGTGTGTCGTCTGCATAGCAATGATAGGAGAGACCATTTGAGGTTATGACAGAGCCAAGTGACTTGGTGTATAGCGAGAATAGGAGAGGGCCTAGAACAGAGCCCTGGGGGACACCAGTGGTGAGAGCACGTGGTGAGGAGACAGATTCTCGCCACGCCACCTGGTAGGAGCGACCTGTCAGGTAGGACGCAATCCAAGCGTGGGCCGCGCCGGAGATGCCCAACTCGGAGAGGGTGGAGAGGAGGATCTGATGGTTCACAGTATCGAAGGCAGCCGATAGGTCTAGAAGGATGAGAGCAGAGGAGAGAGAGTTAGCTTTAGCAGTGCGGAGCGCCTCCGTGATACAGAGAAGAGCAGTCTCAGTTGAATGACTAGTCTTGAAACCTGACTGATTTGGATCAAGAAGGTCATTCTGAGCGAGATAGCGGGAGAGCTGGCCAAGGACGGCACGTTCAAGAGTTTTGGAGAGAAAAGAAAGAAGGGATACTGGTCTGTAGTTGTTGACATCGGAGGGATCGAGTGTAGGTTTTTTCAGAAGGGGTGCAACTCTCGCTCTCTTGAAGACGGAAGGGACGTAGCCAGCGGTCAGGGATGAGTTGATGAGCGAGGTGAGGTAAGGGAGGAAGGTCACCGAGATGGTCTGGAGAAGAGAGGAGGGGATAGGGTCAAGCGGGCAGGTTGTTGGGGCGGCCGGCCGTCACAAGACGCGAGATGTCATCTGGAGAGTGAGGGGAGAAAGAGGTCAGAGCACAGGGTAGGGCAGTGTGAGCAGAACCAGCGGTGTCGTTTGACTTAGCAAACAAGGATCGGATGTCGTCGACCTTCTTTTCAAAATGGTTGACGAAGTAATCTGCAGAGAGGGAGGAGGGGGAGGGGGAGGAGGATTCAAGAGGGAGGAGAAGGTGGCAAAGAGCTTCCTAGGGTTAGAGGCAGATGCTTGGAATTTAGAGTGGTAGAAAGTGGCTTTAGCAGCAGAGACAGAGGAGGAAAATGTAGAGAGGAGGGAGTGAAAGGATGCCAGGTCTGCAGGGAGGCGAGTTTTCCTCCATTTCCGCTCGGCTGCCCGGAGCCCTGTTCTGTGAGCTCGCAATGAGTCGTCGAGCCACGGAGCGGGAGGGGAGGAGGAGCCCTGGAGGATAGGGGACATAGAGAGTCAAAGGATGCAGAAAGGGAGGAGAGGAGGGTTGAGGAGGCAGAATCAGGAGATAGGTTGGAGAAGGTTTGAGCAGAGGGAAGAGATGATAGGATGGAAGAGGAGAGAGTAGCGGGGAGAGAGAGCGAAGGTTGGGACGGCGCGATACCATCCGAGTAGGGGCAGTGTGGGAAGTGTTGGATGAGAGCGAGAGGGAAAAGGATACAAGGTAGTGGTCGGAGACTTGGAGGGGAGTTGCAATGAGGTTAGTGGAAGAACAGCATCTAGTAAAGATGAGGTCGAGCGTATTGCCTGCCTTGTGAGTAGGGGGAAGGTGAGAGGGTGAGGTCAAAGAGGAGAGGAGTGGAAAGAAGGAGGCAGAGAGGAATGAGTCAAAGGTAGACGTGGGGAGGTTAAAGTCGCCCAGAACTGTGAGAGGTGAGCCGTCCTCAGGAAAGGAGCTTATCAAGGCATCAAGCTCATTGATGAACTCTCCGAGGGAACCTGGAGGGCGATAAATGATAAGGATGTTAAGCTTGAAAGGGCTGGTAACTGTGACAGCATGGAATTCAAAGGAGGCCATGGGTTGACCACTTGGGAGAGATGAGGATCCCGGTGCCACCACCCCTGACCAGAAGTCGAGGGACTGGAGGAGAGGCAGTAGGAGTAGCGGTGTTGTCTGTGGTGATCCATGTTTCCGTCAGAGCCAAGAAGTCTGCATAGGCTTGAACTTTGTTGGCCGCAGATCGGCAGTTCCAGAGGCTACCGGAGACCTGGAACTCCACGTGGGTCGTGCGCGCTGGGACCACCAGATTAGGTGGCTGCGGCCATGCGGTGTGGAGCGTTTGTATGGTCTGTGCAGAGAGGAGAGAACAGGGATAGACAGACACATAGTTGACAGGCTAGAGAAGAGGCTACGCTAATGCAAAGGAGATTGGAATGACAAGTGGACTACACGTCTCGAATGTTCAGAAAGTTAAACTTACGTAGCAAGAATCTTATTGACTAAAATGATTAAAATGATAGAGTACTGCTGGGGTAGGCTAGCTGGCAGTGGCTGCGTTGACACTACACTAACCAAGTCGTTCCGTTGAGTGTAATAGTTTCTACAATGCTGCTATTCGGGGGGCTAGCTGGCTAGCTAGCAGTGTTGATTACGTTATGTTGCGTTAAAGAACGACAATAGCTGGCTAGCTAACCTAGAAAATCGCTCTAGACTACACAATTATCTTTGATACAAAGACAGCTATGTAGCTAGCTATGTAGCTAGCTACGATCAAACAAATCAGACCGTTGGGACTGTAATGAAATGAAATGAAAATGTGATACTACCTGTGGAGCGAGCGGAATGCGACCGGGTTGTTGAGTGCGGAAGTTCTATTCGAAAGCAAGTTCTATTCAGGCTAGCTAACCTCGGTAAATTAAATAATCACTCTAAAACTACACACTCTAAACTAATCTTGGATACGTCAGCAAAGACAACATCTAGCCAACACTAACTAATCAAGTCTTCAGTTGATGTAGCCAACTGCTAAAGAATCAAGCTGGCTATCTGGGCAGACATGTAGCCAACATAAAGAATCAAGTATCTTTGATACCAATGACGGCTATGTAGCTAACATAAAGAATCAAGTCTATCCAAATCAAACCGTTGTACTATAATGAAATGTAATGAAATGTAATGAAAAGTTATAACCTGCGGACCGAAATCATGCGAGCTATCCAACCCGGATGTAGCCAACGTAAAGAATCAAGTCTATCCACATGTAGCCAACATAAAGAATCAAGTCTATCCACATGTAGCCAACATAAAGAATCAAGTCTATCCACATCTAGCCAACATAAAGAATCAAGTCTATCCACATGTAGCCAACATAAAGAATCAAGTCTATCCACATGTAGCCAACATAAAGAATCAAGTCTATCCACATGTAGCCAACATAAAGAATAAATTCTATCCACATGTAGCAACACAAAGAATCAATTCTATCCACATGTAGCCAACATAAAGAATCAAGTCTATCCACATCTACCTAACATAAAGAATCAAGTCTATCCACATGTAGCCAACGTAAAGAATCAAGTCTATCCACATGTAGCCAACATAAAGAATCAAGTCTATCCACATGTAGCCAACGTAAAGAATCAAGTCTATCCACATGTAGCCAACATAAAGAATCAAGTCTATCCACATGTAGCCAACATAAAGAATCAAGTCTATCCACATCTAGCTGTCGTGTCTTTGGCTATGCCGGATTAAGTGATATGACATGCTACTCTATAAGATCCTTTCTCTGTAATTAATATTACCTGATTGAGCAAATCATATAAATGTAATTAACTAGAAAGTCGGGGCACCACGAAATAATATTTATAGAGCAGTTATCTTCCGAATAAACTCTTAAAGACCTAGTAATATTTTACATCAGTAGCAGTCAATATTAATCGTCACCTTATTTCAGTCTCATCTGAAAGTTGTAAATTCTTGGTTATTTTCACGAACCCAGGCTAACAAGTTGAAACAGCAATACAAAATTGGGTTTAATTATTTATTTACTAAATACCTAACTAATCACACAGAATTACATATACACAGAATGAATCATACCTTGATTACAAATTACGTCAAAAAGGAAAGCGTCCCTAGAGGACAGAACAGATATGACGGCTGGTTACCCAAAGAAAAGGGGGCTGGGGTTGAGTGAAAGAGCGGGAAGACTGAAGAACAAAGGGAGAAGCGATATCGGGCCGTAGGCAACTACTCTATCGTAAATACAGAATTTTATGCATTCTAAATTACCGCTCATTTGGAAAAGGAAAATGCAATAAATATTTACTCTGAGCTGCGCTTCGGTAGGTTGGTGGTAGATGGAAGGCCGTGTTGCCCAACAGAGTCCTTTGCCCTTTGAAGAATGTCTCTGGTGGTAAATTAGATACGTTGTACTAATGTCATTGTGTGGTAGAGGGGATACTCTGTCTGTTCATTCCTAGCCCACGTTTGCAGCTGCTGTTGCTAACTCAACGGCTAGGATGTCTCACTTCTTTAGTGAGTAAGATTTCAAAGTTTATACCATTCACAACCAAAGCTCACGCTGAGGTTGGCTTAGTTCTGTAGTTGACATGTTTTCAACGTATGGGCCGTCGTCCTATCGTCCTCGGAACAGGAGGTTACATTTTCGTCAAGGTCTTATATAGTGGAGGGAGAAGGGTGTGTTTTTCATAGTTTTATAACCCATGTCTCTTCACAGGGGCAGGCCACTGATTGAGCAGAGCCCTAACCTTATGAAAACCCAAATCTCTCATTTGGAAGCTAAAATTACATTTGATCTTTTCACCAATAATTTTATATTCAAACATTTAAATTGGACAACAATTCCATGTGAATCAGATAACTATAATGTGTAGACTTTCCACTGTACCGTTTATGTCATCCTATCATTGATGAGAATGTCTCAGATGGCAACCGAACTGACATCATATTCATTAAGTACCACCGCATATGTTCAACTGGTCGGATTACCAAAATATGGTTCATTCCCCCCCCCACCTTCTGATGTTCCCCAGAATCTCTGTTTAACAAAGGCTGTATAGTCAAGAGAGAGGGAAGGGAGAAAGATATTTATGGGGGGGGGTCATAAACCTTACCCACAGGCCAACGTCATGACATAGCCAACAGGAAGAATCAAGTCTATCCACATTTAGCCAACATAAAGAATCAAGTCCATCCACTTCCCTCTCCCTCTAGTACTTAAGGGGGTAAATAGAACAAGGGACAAACATCAAGAGGTGTTTAATTGTATATTCATGTCATCTGAATATCTAAGTAAACAGCCTCCTGTTGAAGCGACACTTACTGTTAAGGAGAGCGGCCAATAACACTGTCTCATTTGTCATGTAAATGGCCTGTCAGCAGACCTTAGAAGGCCTCAGTGTAGACGGGCAGATTAGACTGTCATCGCAGACAGGTATCTCTGAAAGAGGACTGATGAGAGATTCAGGTCAACTAAACCTTGACATGAAGACAGATCGGACTGATACACACATTCTGAGGCATCTGAGGACATGTGCACATCTTGAATCAAACATATCAAATAAAATTTTACTTGTCACATGCGCCAAATACAACCGTGAAAAGCTAACCTACAAGCCGTTAACCAACAACGTAGTTCAAGAAAGAGTTAAGACAATTTTTACCAAATAAACTAAAGTACAAATTCTAAAAAGTAACACAATAAAATTACAATAATGAGGTTCTATTCAATCTGTATAACGGAAGATTGCTTTACAAAGTGATTGAGATTTAAAGGCAATGTTGTCGTGTTAGCGGAGACGCTGAACGTGTCGGCTCAATTGGAAATTAGCTAAACATTTCTATCATGCAATATAGTAACTGGCCTAGAAGTATAGAACAATCTGTAAGTGCTATATAGTAACCTGTCCTAGAAGGCAACATATAGAACAATCTGTAAGTGCTATATAGTAACCTGTCCTAGAAAGCAACATATAGAACAATCTGTAAGTGCTATATAGTAACCTGGCCTAGAAGGCAACATATAGAACAATCTGTAAGTGCTATATAGTAACCTGTCCTAGAAAGCAACATATAGAACAATCTGTAAGTGCTATATAGTAACCTGGCCTAGAAGGCAACATATAGAACAATTTGTAAGTGCTATATAGTAACCTGGCCTAGAAGGCAACATATAGAACAATCTGTGTACCAGCCAATCGCACTCTGAGACTGCTAGCAAAGCTAACAAATCCTTCACTCTACATACCATCAACTCTGACATTAGATCTATGAGAGAACACACACCAAGCTAAATGTGTGATTAATCATGCTATGGGAAAGCTAACGTAACATTTTTTTGTTTCAAGGGAAAAACACTTACCGAAATCTCAATAAAATCAATTCATTTGAAAGATTGTCTAAAATAAATATGCTTAAAATCAATTTGTCAATTAAAAAAAATATTTGTCTGACATACTGTATGTGTTTTTCTTTTCTTTATACTTGTCCTATACATTTTCTAGTTTTATTTTTACACTATGCCTTCTGAAGGTGTTCATACCCCTTGACTGATTCCACGTTTTGTTGTGTTATAGCCTGAATTTTTTTTCTCACCCATCTACACACAATACCCCATAATGACAAAGTGAAAACATGTTTTTATACATTTGTAGAAGCACCTTTGGCAGCGATTACAGCTGTGAATCTTACTGTGTCTCAGAGCTTTGGGTTTGCCCATTATTCTTTTCACAATTCTCCAAGCTCTTATAAATTGGTTGTTGATCATTGCTAGACAACCTTATTCAGGTCTTGCCATTCATTTTCAAGTAGATTTATGTCAAAACTGTAACTCGCCACTCAGAAACATTCACTGTCTTCTTGGTAAGCAACTCCAGTGTAGATTTGGCCTTGTGTTTTAGGTGACTGTCCTGCTGAAAGGTGAATTAATCTCCCAGTGTGTCACGATCGTTTGAAGCACACTCGGACCAACGTGCAGCGTGATCTGGGTTCCACATCTTTATTTAGTGAAATGCACAAAACAATAAAGCAAGAACGAACCATGACCACAATGCAGTGCAACTACCCATAAACAATAACCCACCAAACACAATGCAGTGCTGACATACAACTACCCATAAACAATAACCCACCAAACACAATGCAGTGCAACATACAACTACCCATAAACAATAACCCACCAAACACAATGCAGTGCAACATACAACTACCCATAAACAATAACCCACCAAACACAAAGGCGTGCTGACATACAACTACCCATAAACAATAACCCACCAAACACAAAGGCGTGCTGACATACAACTACCCATAAACAATAACCCACAAAACACTGGTGGGAAAATGCTACTTAAATATGATCCTCAATTAGAGACAACGATAGCCAGCTGCCTCTAATTAGGAATCATACCAAACACCAACATAGAAAATATAAACTAGACTAACCCCGCAGTCACGCGCTGACCTACTCCACCATAGAAAGTAAGGATTCTCTATGGTCAGGACATGACACAGTGTCTGGTGGAAAGCTGACTGAACCAGGTTATCCTCTAGGATTTTGCCTGTGCTTAGCTACATTACGTTTATTTTTTATCCTGAAAAGCTCCCAGTCCTTAATGACTACAAGCATACCCATAACATGACGTGGTCACCACTATGCTTGAAAATATGGAGAGTGGTACTCAGTAATATGTTGTATTGAATTTGGCCCAAACACCTTGTTTTTAGGACAAAAGTGCATTGCTTTTTCAGTATTAAGTGTCTCGTTGCAGACAGGATGCATGTTTTGTCATATTTGTATTCTGTACAAGCTTCCTTATTTTCACTCTGTAAATTAGGTTAGTATTGTGGAGTAATTACAATGTTGTTGATTCATCCTCAGTTTCTCGTATCACAGCCATCACACTCTGTAACTCTTGGTCTCATTGTGAAATCCCTGAGCAGTTTCCTTCCTTTCCGGCAACTGAGTTAGGAAGGAAGCCTGTATTTTTGTAGTGACTGGGTGTATTGATACACCATCCAAAGTGTGATTAATATCTTCATCATGCACAAAGGGATATTCAATGTCTGTTTTTTTATTTTAGGTTTACCCACCTACCAATATGTGCCATTCTTTGCGAAGCATTAGAAACCTCCCTGGTCTTTGTGGTTGAATCTGTGTTAGAAATTCACTGCTTGACTGAGGGACCAAACACTATTATGTGACTTGTTGAGCACATTTTTACTCCTGAACTGACTTAGGCTTGCCGTAAACAAAGGGATTGAATACATATTGAGTCAAGACATTTCAGCTTTTCATTTTTTATTTATTTTTGTAAAAATGTTGAATAACATAATTTCATTTTGCCGTTATGGGGGTATTGTGTTTAGCCAGTGACAAACATCTAAATGTAATCCATGTTAAATTCAGGCTGTAACACACCAAATGTTTCATAAGTCATTCGGTATTGAATTCTTTCTGAAAAACACTGTAGGTCCGTATTGAAATAGTGTTCAACTAACAGAGAAATAGAGCTTGGCATACTTCAATACAACATGTTCTACTCCTTGTAAATGATTACCTTTTGATTGTGGAGACATGGGTTAGTGCAGAGGAGACATACAATGTGATAACAGCTGAGAGATAAATATTCAACTGGAGAGAAAGTTAAATATAAATATTGATTGTTTTGTGTTTACAGGACACTGGTGGTGTAGGGAGCAGTATTTATTAATGTAGATGTATGAGCCCAATAAAGATTTAGAAAAGAAACTCACCATAGAAAGGATCAATATGTTTTTGGGTTGGTGAGGGGGAGAAAATAAAGATCTTACCCACATCCCAAATGGTACCCTATTCCCTATGTGGTGCACTATTTTTGACCAGGGCCCGTAGGGACAAGTGTGCCATTTAGGATGCGCTGCTAGAGTTGAAGTAAGTGCCTAAAGTAATATTCTTTACGGGCTTATTTGTTGTGTGATATTCTGTTAATATTTCTTCATTCTGTTGTTCTTCTTCTAAACAACAACATTGTGCATTTATAACATATTTCACAACACTTTGATTTATCTAACTTTGAACCATGGCTAACAATCATTCATGTAATGCAACTTTTTCTCTTTGAATAAAGAGCAGTCCAAGTAGATTTTGAGAACAATTTATCATCTGCAATTTATCAACTAAATGTTTTCAAAACTGTAATAATTTTTCTGACCCTAGCCCCCGACACATAAACGACTGCAGCATCAATACTGGAGGCTGAGACAGGAGGGATCAGGAGACACTGTGGCCCCATCCGATGATACCCCCGAACAGGGCCAAACAGGAAGGATATAACCCCACCCACTTTTCCAAAGCACAGCCCCCACACCACTAGAGGGATATCTTCAACCACCTGAGACAAGGCCGAGTAAGGCCGAGTATAGCCCACAAAGATCTCCGCCACGGCACAACCCAAGGGGGGAGGCACCAATCCAGACAGATAACATCACTAAAATCTAAAACCGACAGTAATGTACATCGTACCAGCTCCTTCCTGGCCTCAAAAGAAAAATAGGCCTTATGCCGG
This sequence comes from Oncorhynchus nerka, assembly GCF_034236695.1. Lineage (NCBI taxonomy): Eukaryota > Metazoa > Chordata > Actinopteri > Salmoniformes > Salmonidae > Oncorhynchus > Oncorhynchus nerka. The sequence continues at coordinate 31,499 of NW_027039083.1, forward strand.
TAATAAAATCCTATTTTCAGCTTGAGCTTCCTTATCAAGTTCTCTACATGCACAGTGAAGCTCAGCATATCATCACCCCACACACCCAAATATTTGTACACTTTGACTTGCTCTATAGTATGTCCAGCCAAAGTAGCAATGACATGATTAGTAACATGCCTGACATTTGAAAATACCATGCATTTGGTTTTACCTGAATTTAGAACCAGCTTTAAATCATACAGATTCTGTTGTATGATGTTAAATGCTTAAATGCTCTTTGGGCATTTTCAAAAGCTAAAGATAAACTACTACCACTTGAATAAAGAACAGTATCATCTGCATAAAAAGGAACATCCGCTGTTTCAATAAGATCCCCAATGTTGAACAACAAAATGAACAACAATGGGCCCAAAATGGAACCTTGCGGAACACCTGAGCACACCTCTATGGAATCAGATTTACAACCATCTTCCATTACACATTGTGTATGATTTGATAGGTACTTTAGAAACCCATCTAGATCATGACCAGTAATTCCACAACATTATAACCTTTGCACTAACACAGCATGGTTCACGGTGTCAAAAGCCTTCGACAAATCAATAAAAACAGACACATAATGTAACTTCTTATCAAGAGCATTTAAAACCTTCAATGTTGCTGAAACAGTGCTGTGGCCAGACCTAAAACCTGATTGCATTCCATTTAAGATGTTGTTTTCTTGGAAGTAGGTCTTTAGCTGCCTACTTACTAAGGACTCCAGTACCTTTGACAGTACAGACAATTTTGATATGGGTCGATAGTTGTCAAGTAGCGAGGGATCTCCACCTTTCAGGAGAGGCAGTTCAAACGCAGATTTCCATAACTTGGGGATTTCCTTTACATCAAGTGTAAGGTTAAAAATACATGTTAAGAGGGGAGCAATGAAGTCTGCGGCTAGGTTTAGGAGGCGGGGGTCTAGTTCATCAGAAAACATTTGCTAAACATTATGTTGTATCGTGTGTAGATTTTTGAGAGAAATCCATTTTGAATTCAGGCTGTAGCACAATTTTTGGGGGATAAATCGATGTGTATGAATACGTTCTTGAAGGAAGTGTATACGAAAGTTATGGCACGCTACTGTACAACTTCATGCTGTACAATACAATACCAGGACATGGTGTGCTACTTATCATATTTCTATCCAGGGGGTGGTCCTGGCAACTGTCTAGGCTAAGGAGAGGCTGTCTGGGTCTGGGCATCATAATAAGTCATCTTTATCCTCCTGGAGAGAGAGAGCTGGGCCTGAGGAGAAATGTGCTGGTACATTATGCATCAGCTCCTCCTTCACAGAGTACCTCAGTATGAGTCATAATACCCATAAAACCTAGAGGTCAAACAAGAAAATAGTTCAGATCGTTTTAAACCATTCATTTTTCATAAATCATTGCTCCCAATCCTGCTATAGAAGTAGATAACAGTCACCATAAAGCATGATATAAGTCACTATAGAGCAGTAGATAACAGTCACCATAAAGCATGATATAAGTCACTATAGAGCAGTAGATAACAGTCACCATAAAGCATGATATAAGTCACTATAGAGCAGTAGATAACAGTCACCATAAAGCATGATATAAGTCACTATAGAGCAGTAGATAACAGTCACCATAAAGCATGATATAAGTCACTATAGAGCAGTAGATAACAGTCACCATAAAGCATGATATAAGTCACTATAGAGCAGTAGATAACAGTCACCATAAAGCATGATATAAGTCACTATAGAGCAGTAGATAACAGTCACCATAAAGCATGATATAAGTCACTATAGAGGTAGATAACAGTCACCATAAAGCATGGTATAAGTCACTATAGAGGTAGATAACAGTCACCATAAAGCATGATATAAGTCACTATAGAGCAGTAGATAACAGTCACCATAAAGCATGATATAAGTCACTATAGAGCAGTAGATAACAGTCACCATAAAGCATGATATAAGTCACTATAGAGGTAGATAACAGTCACCATAAAGCATGATATAAGTCACTATAGAGGTAGATAACAGTCACCATAAAGCATGATATAAGTCACTATAGAGCAGTAGATAACAGTCACCATAAAGCATGATATCAGTCACTATAGAGCAGTAGATAACAGTCACCATAAAGCATGCCATAAGTCACTATAGAGCAGTAGATAACAGTCACCATAAAGCATGATATCAGTCACTATAGAGCAGTAGATAACAGTCACCATAAAGCATGCCATAAGTCACTATAGAGCAGAAGATAACAGTCACTATAGAGCAGTAGATAACAGTCACCATAAAGCAGTAGATAACAGTGACCATAGTCCATTAGATAACAGTCACTATAGAGCAGTAGATAACAGTCACTATAGAGCAGTAGATAACAGTCACTATAGAGCAGTAGATAACAGTCACTATAGAGCAGTAGATAACAGTCACTATAGAGCAGTAGATAACAGTCACCGTAGAGAAGTAGATATACCAGTCACCATAGTCCATTAGATAACAGTCACCATAAAGCAGTAGATAACAGTCACTATAGAGCAGTAGATAACAGTCACTATCCCCGGCAGTCCTACAATCTAAGCTAGATGCCCTCAAAGCTAGATGCCCTCAATCTCACACAAATCATCAAGGAACCCACCAGGTACAAACCTAACTCTGTAAACAAGGGCACCCTCATAGACGTCATCCTGACCAACTGGCCCTCCAAATACACCTCCGCTGTCTTCAACCAGGATCTCAGCGATCACTGCCTCATTGCCTGTATCCGCTACGGAGCCGCAGTCAAACGACCACCCCTCATCACTGTCAAACGCTCCCTAAAACACTTCTGTGAGCAGGCCTTCCTAATCGACCTGGCCCGGGTATCCTGGAAGGACATTGACCTCATCCCGTCAGTTGAGGATGCCTGGTCATTCTTTAAAAGTCACTTCCTCTCCATTTTAGATAAGCATGCTCCGTTCAAAAAATGCAGAACTAAGAACAGATACAGCCCTTGGTTCACTCCAGACCTGACTGCCCTCGACCAGCACAAAAACATCCTGTGGCGGACTGCAATAGCATCGAATAGTCCCCGTGATATGCAACTGTTCAGGGAAGTCAGGAACCAATACATGCAGTCAGTCAGGAAAGCTAAGGCCAGCTTCTTCAGGCAGAAGTTTACATCCTGTAGCTCCAACTCCAAAAAGTTCTGGGACACTGTGAAGTCAATGGAGAACAAGAGCACCTCCTCCCAGCTGCCCACTGCACTGAGGCTAGGTAACACGGTCACCACCGATAAATCCATGATTATCGAAAACTTCAATAAGCATTTCTCAACGGCTGGCCATGCCTTCCGCCTGGCTACTCCAACCTCGGCCAACAGCCCCCCCCGCAGCTCCTCGCCCATGCCTCTCCAGGTTCTCCTTTACCCAAATCCAGATAGCAGATGTTCTGAAAGAGCTCCAAAACCTGGACCCGTACAAATCAGCTGGGCTTGACAATCTGGACGCTCTATTTCTGAAACTATCCGCCGCCATTGTCGCAACCCCTATTACCAGCCTGTTCAACCTCTCTTTCATATCGTCCGAGATCCCCAAGGATTGGAAAGCTGCCGCAGTCATCCCCCTCTTCAAAGGGGGAGACACCCTGGACCCAAACTGTTACAGACCTATATCCATCCTGCCCTGCCTATCTAAGGTCTTCGAAAGCCAAGTCAACAAACAGATCACTGACCATCTCGAATCCCACCGTACCTTCTCCGCTGTGCAATCTGGTTTCCGAGCCGGTCACGGGTGCACCTCAGCCGCACTCAAGGTACTAAACGATATCATAACCGCCATCGATAAAAGACAGTACTGTGCAGCCGTCTTCATCGACCTTGCCAAGGCCTTCGACTCTGTCAATCACCATATTCTTATCGGCAGACTCAGTAGCCTCGGTTTTTCGGATGACTGCCTTGCCTGGTTCACCAATTACTTTGCAGACAGAGTTCAGTGTGTCAAATCGGAGGGCATGCTGTCCGGTCCTCTGGCAGTCTCTATGGGGGTGCCACAGGGTTCAATTCTCGTCCGACTCTTTTTCTCTGTATATATCAATGATGTTGCTCTTGCTGCGGGCGATTCCCTGATCCACCTCTACGCAGACGACACCATTCTATATACTTTCGGCCCGTCATTGGACACTGTGCTATCTAACCTCCAAACGAGCTTCAATGCCATACAACACTCCTTCCGTGGCCTCCAACTGCTCTTAAACGCTAGTAAAACCAAATGCATGCTTTTCAACCGATCGCTGCCTGCACCCGCATGCCCGACTAGCATCACCACCCTGGATGGTTCCGACCTTGAATATGTGGACATCTATAAGTACCTAGGTGTCTGGCTAGACTGCAAACTCTCCTTCCAGACTCACATCAAACATCTCCAATCGAAAATCAAATCAAGAGTCGGCTTTCTATTCCGCAACAAAGCCTCCTTCACTCACGCCGCCAAGCTTACCCTAGTAAAACTGACTATCCTACCGATTCTCGACTTCGGCGATGTCATCTACAAAATGGCTTCCAACACTCTACTCAGCAAACTGGATGCAGTCTATCACAGTGCCATCCGTTTTGTCACTAAAGCACCTTAAACCACCCACCACTGCGACTTGTATGCTCTAGTCGGCTGGCCCTCGCTACATATTCGTCGCCAGACCCACTGGCTCCAGGTCATCTACAAGTCCATGCTAGGTAAAGCTCCGCCTTATCTCAGTTCACTGGTCACGATGGCAACACCCATCCGTAGCACGCGCTCCAGCAGGTGTATCTCATTGATCATCCCTAAAGCCAACACCTCATTTGGCCGCCTTTCGTTCCAGTACTCTGCTGCCTGTGACTGGAACGAATTGCAAAAATCGCTGAAGTTGGAGACATTTATCTCCCTCACCAACTTCAAACATCAGCTATCTGAGCAGCTAACCCGATCGCTGCAGCTGTACATAGTCTATTGGTAAATAGCCAACCCATTTTCACCTACCTCATCCCCATACTGTTTTATTGATTTACTTTTCTGCTCTTTTGCACACCAATATCTCTACCTGTACATGACCATCTGATCATTTATCACTCCAGTGTTAATCTGCAAAATTGTAATTATTCGCCTACCTCATGCCTTTTGCACACATTGTATATAGTCTCCCCCTTTTTTTTCTACTGTGTTATTGACGTGTTAATTGTTTACTCCATGTGTAACTCTGTGTTGTCTGTTCACACTGCTATGCTTTATCTTGGCCAGGTCGCAGTTGCAAATGAGAACTTGTTCTCAACTAGCCTACCTGGTTAAATAAACGTGAAATAAAAACTATGGAGCAGTAGATAACAGTGACTATAGAGCAGTAGATAACAGTCATTATAGAGCAGTAGATAACAGTCATTATAGAGCAGTAGATAACAGTCATTATAGAGCAGTAGATAACAGTGACTATAGAGCAGTAGATAACAGTCATTATAGAGCAGTAGACAACAGTCACTATAGAGCAGTAGATAACAGTCACTATTTATTATAGCAGTCAACAGTCACTATAGACCAGTAGATAACAGTCATTATAGAGCAGTAGATAACAGTCATTATAGAGCAGTAGATAACAGTCATTATAGAGCATTATATAACAGTCACCATAAGGTACTAGATAACAGTCACCGTATTCCATTAGATAACAGTCACTAAAGAGCATTAAACAACAGTCACCATAGAGCAGTAGATATCAATCAACATAGAGCAGTAGATAACAGTCACTATAGACCTTTAGAAAACAGTCACTATAGACCATTAGAAAACAGTCACTATAGACCTTTAGAAAACAGTCACTATAGACCTTTAGAAAACAGTCACTAGAGCATTAGAAAACAGTCACTAGAGCATTAGATAACAGTCACCATAGAGCAGTAGACAACAGTCATTATAGAGCAGTAGACAACAGTCACCATAGAGCAGTAGATAACAGTCACTATAGACCTTTAGAAAACAGTCACTAGAGCATTAGATAACAGTCACCATAAGACTAGATAACAGTCACCGACAAGATAACAGTCACCATAGAGCAGTAGACAACAGTCACCATAGAGCAGTAGACAACAGTCACCATAGAGCAGTAGACAACAGTCATTATAGAGCAGTAGACAACAGTCACTATAGACCATTAGAAAACAGTCACTATAGAGCAGTAGACAACAGTCACCTTAGTCCAGTAGACAAAAGGCATTGTAGAGCATCAGACAACAGTCACCATATAGCATCAGACAACAGTCACCATATAGCATCAGACAACAGTCACCATATAGCATCAGACAACAGTCACTATAGAGCAGTAGTTCAGTCACTATAGAGGAGTAGATAACAGTCACCTTAGTCCAGTAGATAAAGTCATTGTAGAGCAGTAGACAACAGTCACTATAGAGCAGTAGACAACAGTCATTATAGAGCAGTAGACAACAGTCACTATAGAGCAGTAGACAACAGTCACCATATAGCATCAGACAACAGTCACCATAGAGCAGTAGACAACAGTCACCATATAGCATCAGACAACAGTCACTATAGAGCAGTAGACAACAGTCACTATAGAGCAGTAGTTAGTCACTATAGAGCAGTAGTTAAGTCACTATAGAGCAGTAGACAACAGTCACCTTAGTATAGCATAAGATAAATTACTTTAATCTACAACAGACCAATGCAAAAGTTATGCCACCTCACTGAACTACTAATGTCATTGTATATAACAGTCATTAATCCAATAGCATTGTAGAGCATTACTACACTACTATTGTATATAGTGTCATTATAATCCAATAGACTATGTCACTATAGAGCAGTACACAGTCACCATTGTATCAGACAACAGTCATATAATCCAGTAGCTATGTCACCATATAGCATCAGACAACTACTATTGTATATACTGTCACTATAATCAATAGTTATAATCACCTATAGCTCTGCTAATGCATGTACTGTCATAGAGCATTCAATAGTTATATCACCGCATAAGATAATGCATGTAATCTGTCATATCATTCAAAAGTTATAATCACCTCACTGAACTACTAATGTATATACTGTCATATCATTCAATAGTTATAATCACATTACTACACTACTAATGCATGTACTGTCATATCATTCAATAGTTATAATCACCTCACTGCTAATGTATATACTGTCATATCATTCAATAGTTATATCACCTGCTCTGCTAATGCATGTACTGTCATATAATTCAATAGTTATAATCACCTCACTGCTCTGCTAATGCATGTACTGTCATATCATTCAATAGTTATAATCACCGCTCTGCTAATGCATGTACTGTCATATCATTCAATAGTTATAATCACCTCACAATGTTATATCTCTGCTAATGCATGTACTGTCATATCATTCAATAGTTATATCACTGCTCTGCTAATGCATGTACTGTCATATCATTCAATAGTTATAATCACCTCACTGCTCTGCTAATGCATGTACTGTCATATCATTCAATAGTTATATCACTGCTCTGCTAATGCATGTACTGTCATATCATTCAATAGTTATAATCACCTCACTGCTCTGCTAATGCATGTACTGTCATATCATTCAATAGTTATATCACTGCTCTGCTAATGCATGTACTGTCATATCATTCAATAGTTATATCACCAATAGTTATATCACTGCTCTGCTAATGCATGTACTGTCATATCATTCAATAGTTATAATCACCGCTCTGCTAATGCATGTACTGTCATATCATTCAATAGTTATAATCACCTCACTGCTCTGCTAATGCATGTACTGTCATATCATTCAATAGTTATAATCACTGCTCTGCTAATGCATGTACTGTCATATCATTCAATAGTTATATCACCGCTCTGCTAATGCATCTACTGTCATATCATTCAATAGTTATATCACCGCTCTGCTAATGCATGTACTGTCATATCAATTTATATCACTGTTATAATCACCTCACAATAGTTATAATCACCGCTCTGCTAATGCATGTACTGTCATATCATTCAATAGTTATATCACTGCTCTGCTAATGCATGTACTGTCATATCATTCAATAGTTATAATCACCTCACCGCTCTGCTAATGCATGTACTGTCATATCATTCAATAGTTATATCACCGCTCTGCTAATGCATGTACTGTCATATCATTCAATAGTTATATCACCGCTCTGCTAATGCATGTACTGTCATATCATTCCAATAATGTTATAATCACCTCACTGCTCTGCTAATGCATGTCTGCTAATGCATGTACTGTCATATCATTCAATGCTGCTACTGCACTGTATCTTATTCCACTCACTATGCACATGGGCAAACAATGTCCCTAATAAACTCAGCAAAAAAAAGAAACGTCCTCTCACTGTCAACTGCGTTTATTTTCTGCTAACTTAACATGTGTAAATATTTGCATGAACATAACAGGGTTCAAAAACTGAACAAGTTCCACAGACATGTGACTAACAGAAATGGAATAATGTGTCCCTGAACAAAGGGGGAGTCAAAATCTAAAGTAACATTCAGTATCTGGTGTGGCCACCAGCTGCATACTCCAATGCATCTCCTCCTCGTGGACTGCACCAGATTTGCCAGTTCTTGCTGTGAGATGTTACCCCACTCTTCCACCTGCAGGTTCCCGGGCGTTTCTGGGGGGAATGGCTCTAGCCCTGATCCTCCGCTCCAACAGGTCCCAGACGTGCTCAATGAGATTGAGATCCGGGCTCTTCGCTGGCCATAGCAGAACACTGACATTCCTGTCTTGCAGGAAATCACGCACAGAATGAGCAGTATGGCAGGTGGCATTGTCATGCTGGAGGGTCATGTCAGGATGAGCCTGCAGGAAGAGCCTGTCTTCCCTGTAACGCACAGTGTTGAGATTGCCTGCAATGACAACAAGCTCAATCCGATGATGCTGTAACACACCGCCCCAGACCATGACGGACCCTCCACCTCTAAATCGATCTCGCTCCAGAGTACAGGCCTCGGTGTAATGCTCATTCCTTCGACGATGAACGCAAATCCGACCATCACCCCTGGTGAGACAAAACCGCGGCTCGTCAGTGAAGAGCACTTTTTGCCAGTCCTGTCTGGTCCAGCAACGGTGGGTTTGTGTCCATAGGCAACATTGTTGCCGGTGATGTCTGGTGAGGACCTGCCTTACAACAGGTCTACAATCCCTCAGTCCAGCCTCTCTCAGCCTATTGCAGACTGTCTGAGCACTGATGTAGGGATTGTGCATTCCTGGTGCAACTCGGGCAGTTGCTGTTTCCATCCTGTACCTGTCCTGCAGGTGTGATGTTCGGATGTACCGATCCTGTGCTGGTGTTGTTACACGTGGCCTGCTACTGTAGCACTGTCTTAGGCATCTCACAGTACAGACATTGCAATTTATTGCCCTGGCCACATCTGCAGTCCGCATGTCTCCTTGCAGCAATCCGAAGGCACGTTCACGCAGATGAGCAGGGACCCTGGGCATCTTTCTTTTGGTGTTTTTTTAGAGTCAGTAGAAAGGCCTCTTTAGTGTCCTAAGTTTTCATAACTATGACCTTCATTGCCTACCGTCTGCAAGCTGTTAATGTCTTAACGACCCTTGTTCCACAGGTGCATGTTCATTAATTGTTTATGGTTCATTGAACAAGCATGAGAAACAGTGTTTACACCCTTTACAATGCAGATCATATCTTTGAAAGACAGGGTCCTGAAAAAGGACGTTCCTTTTTTTGCTGAGTTTATATCCCTATAGGCAATTTTTATTAAATATTATAATTTAATTAATTTTATCTGCCTCTTTTACTTGATTTAGTTTGTTTAGTCTTTTTGTTAGTATGTTTTGAGAATGTATTCAGAGCCCTTGAATTTTTCCACATTTTGTTACCTTACAGCCTTGTTCTAAAATTGATTAAATAGTTTCCCCCTCATCATTCTACACACAATACCCCACAATGACAAAGCAAAAATAGTTTTAAAGATATTTTTCAAATATAATATAAAAAAAAAAATATATATTTATATATATATATATATATATCAGATTTACATAACTATTCAGACCCTTTACTCAGTACTTTGTTGAAGCACCTTTGGCAGCGATTACAGCCTTGAGTCATTGAGAATGACGCTACCAGATTGGTACACCTGTAATTAGGGAGTTTCTGCCATTCTGCTCTGCAGATCCTCTCAAGCTCTGTCAGGTTAGATGGGGAGCGTCGATATACAGCTATTTCAGAGATGTTTCATCGGGTTCAAGTCTGGGCTCTTGCTGTCCCACTCAAGGACATTCAGAGACTTGTCCCGAAACCACTCCTGCGTTGTCTTGGCTGTGTGCTTAGGGTCGTTGTCTTGTTGGAAGGTGAACTTTCACCCCAGTCTGAGGTCCTGAGTTGTCTGGAGCAGGTTCTCATCAAGGATCTCTCTGTACTTTGCTCCGTTTATCTTTCCCCACAGCATGATGCTGCCACCACCAGGCTTCACTGTAGAGATGGTGCCAGGTTTCCTCCAGACGTGATGCTGCCACCACCAGGCTTCACTGTAGAGATGGTGCCAGGTTTCCTCCAGATGTGATGCTTTGCATTCAGATCAAAGAGTTTAATATTGGATTCATCAGCCCAGATAATCTTGTTTCTTATGGTCTGAGTGTCCTTTAGGTGCCTTTTGGCAAACTCCAAGCAGGCTGTCGTGTGCATTTTACTGAGGTGTGGCTTCTTTCTGGCCACTCTACCATAAATGCCTATTTGGTGGAGTTCTGCAAAGATGGTTGTCCTTTTGGAAGGTTCTCCCATCTCCAAGGAGGAACTCTGAAGCTTTGTCAGAGTGACCATCGGTTCTTGGTCACCTCCTGACCAAGGCCCTTCTCCCCCGATTGCTCAGTTCCATTTAAGAATGACGGAGGCCACTGTGTTCTTGGGGAACTTCAAAGCTGCAGAATTTCTTTGGTACCCTTCCCCAGATCTGTGCCTCGAAACAATCCTGTCTCAGAGCTCTATGGAAAATGTATTTGACTTAATGGCTTGGTTTTGCTGACCTGCACTATCAAGTGTAGGACTTTATATAGACAGGCATAGGCCTTTCCAAATCATGTCCAATCAATTACATTTACCACAAGTAGAAACATCTCAAGGATGATTTAAGGAAACAGGATCCACCTGAGCTCAATTTGAAGAGACACAAACACGTACACAAGGTACACACACAAGGTACACACACACAAGGTACAGACACACGGTACAGACACACAGGGTACAGACACAAGGTACAGACACACAAGGTACAGACACACAAGGTACAGACACAAGGTACAGACACAAGCTACAGACACAGTTAAATAAAGGTAAAATAAAACAAATAAAACATGCATACGCACATTGTGATATTGTTGTATGGTGGTATTAAACATGTTAATATTGTAGATATGTAGTGGTGTAATAATGTTATATGATCTACTGTTGTATCTTTGTTTACTGTAATATGTAATGTAAGTGCTTTACTATGTTTGGACCTCAGGAAGAGCAGCCGCTGCCTTGACAGGAACTAATGGGGGATCCATTATAAATCCCGCGAAGAGTAGCTGCTGCCTTGGCAGGAACTAATGGGGATCCATAAAAACCCCAGGAAGAGTAGCTGCTGCCTTGACAGGAACTAATGGGGATCCATAATAAACCCCAGGAAGAGTAGCTGCTGCCTTGGCAGGAACTAATGGGGATCCATAATAAACCCCAGGAAGAGTAGCTGCTGCCTTGGCAGGAACTAATGGGGATCCATAATAAACCCCAGGAAGAGTAGCTGCTGCCTTGGCAGGAACTAATGGGGATCCATAATAAACGCCAGGAGAGAGTAGCTGCTGCCTTGGCAGGAACTAATGAGGATCCATAAAAACTCCAGGAAGAGTAGCTGCTGCCTTGACAGGAACTAATGGGGGTCCATAATGAATAGCAATGGGACTGAATACTTATGTAATTAAGGTATTTCTGTTTTTTTAATCTAAAACCTGTTTTCACTTTGTCATTGTAGCGTATTGTGAGTAGATTAATGAGGAACAAAAGCGTCAAAGAATATGGCTTTAAATTAAAAAAGTCAAGGGGTCTGAATACTGTTGTGCTTATCTGAAAAATCTGACACGGGGTCTGACACGGTGTACTCTTAATCTGACACGGTGTTGGGCTCACTTCTCTCTAATCTGACACGGTGTTGGGCTCACTTCTCTCTATGACACGGTGTTGGCTCACTTCTCTTATCTGACACGGTGTTGGGCTCACTTCTCTCTAATCTGACACGGTGTTGTGCTCACTTCTCTCTAATCTGACACGGTGTTGGGCTCACTTTCTAATCTGACACGGTGTTGGGCTCACTTCTTACTCTCTAATCTAATGTTGGGCTCACTGACACGGTGTTGGGCTCACTTCTCTCTAATCTGACACGGTGTTGGGCTCACTTTCTCTAATCTGACACGGTGTTGGGCTCACTTCTCTAATCTGACACGGTCTCACTTTCTAATCTGACACGGTGTTGTGCTCACTTTCTAATCTGACACGGTGTTGGGCTACTTCTCTCTAATATGACACGGTGTTGGGCTCACTTCTCTCTAATCTGACACGGTGTTGGGCTCACTTCTCTCTAATCTGACACGGTGTTGGGCTCACTTTCTCTAATCTGACACGGTGTTGGGCTCACTTCTCTCTAATCTGACACGGTGTTGGGCTCATCTCTCTAATCTGACACGGTGTTGGGCTCACTTCTCTCTAATCTGACACGGTGTTGTGCTCACTTCTCTAATCTGACACGGTGTTGGGCTCACTTCTCTCTAATCTGACACGGTGTTGTGCTCACTTCTCTCTAATCTGACACAGTGTTGGGCTCACTTCTCTCTAATCTGACACGGTGTTGGGCTCACTTCTCTCTAATCTGACACGGTGTTGGGCTCACTTCTCTCTAATCTGACACGGTGTTGGGCTCACTTCTCTCTAATCTGACACGGTGTTGGGCTCACTTCTCTCTAATCTGACACGGTGTTGGGCTCACTTTCTCTAATCTGACACGGTGTTGGGCTCACTTCTCTAATCTGACACGGTGTTGGGCTCACTTCTCTCTAATCTGACACGGTGTTGGCTCACTTCTTTATCTAATCTGACACGGTGTGTTGGGCTCACTTCTCTCTAATCTGACACGGTGTTGGGCTCACTTCTCTCTGACACGGTGTTGGGCTCACTTCTCTCTAATCTGACACGGTGTTGGGCTCACTTCTCTCTAATCTGACACGGTGTTGGCCTCACTTCTCTCTAATCTGACACGGTGTTGGGCTCACTTCTCTAATCTGACACGGTGTTGGCTCACTTTCTAATCTGACACGGTGTTGGGCTCACTTCTCTCTAATCTGACACGGTGTTGGGCTCACTTCTCTCTAATCTGACACGGTGTTGGGCTCACTTCTCTCTAATCTGACACGGTGTTGGGCTCACTTCTCTCTAATCTGACACGGTGTTGGGCTCACTTCTCTCTAATCTGACACGGTGTTGGCCTCACTTCTCTCTAATCTGACACGGTGTTGGGCTCACTTCTCTCTAATCTGACACGGTGTTGGGCTCACTTCTCTCTAATCTGACACGGTGTTGGCTCACTTCTCTTAATCTGACACGGTGTTGGGCTCACTTCTCTCTAATCTGACACGGTGTTGGGCTCACTTCTCTAATCTGACACGGTGTTGGGCTCACTTCTCTCTAATCTGACACGGTGTTGGGCTCACTTCTCTCTGACACGGTTGGGCTCACTTCTCTAATCTGACACGGTGTTGGGCCTAATCTGACTGTTGTGCTCTTAATCTGACACGGTGTTGGGCTCACTTCTCTCTAATCTGACACGGTGTTGGGCTCACTTCTCTAATCTGACACGGTGTTGGGCTCACTTCTCTAATCTGACACGGTGTTGGGCTCACTTCTCTCTAATCTGACACGGTGTTGGGCTCACTTCTCTCTAATCTGACACGGTGTTGTGCTCACTTCTCTAATCTGACACGGTGTTGGGCTCACTTTCTAATCTGACACGGTGTTGGGCTCACTTCTCTCTAATCTGACACGGTGTTGGGCTCACTTCTCTCTAATCTGACACGGTGTTGTGCCTCACTTCTCTCTAATCTGACACGGTGTTGGGCTCACTTCTCTCTAATCTGACGGTGTTGGGCTCACGGTGTTGGGCTCACTTCTCTCACGGTGTTGGGCTCACTTCTCTAATCTGACACGGTGTTGGGCTCTTCTTAATCTGACACGGTGTTGGGCTCACTTCTCTCTAATCTGACACGGTGTTGGGCTCACTTCTCTAATCTGACACGGTGTTGGGCTCACTTTCTCTGACACTAACTGACACGGTGTTGGGCTCACTTCTCTCTAATCTGACACGGTGTTGGGCTCACTTCTCTCTAATCTGACACGGTGTTGGGCTCACTTCTCTCTAATCTGACACGGTGTTGGGCTCACTTCTCTCTAATCTGACACGGTGTTGGGCTCACTTTCTAATCTGACACGGTGTTGGGCTCACTTCTCTCTAATCTGACACGGTGTTGTGCCTCACTTCTCTCTAATCTGACACGGTGTTGGGCTCACTTCTCTCTAATCTGACACGGTGTTGTGCTCACTTCTCTAATCTGACACGGTGTTGGGCTCACTTCTCTCTAATCTGACACGGTGTTGGGCTCACTTCTCTCTAATCTGACACGGTGTTGGGCTCACTTCTCTCTAATCTGACACGGTGTTGGGCTCACTTCTCTCTAATCTGACACGGTGTTGGGCTCACTTCTCTCTAATCTGACACGGTGTTGGGCTCACTTCTCTAATCTGACACGGTGTTGGGCTCACTTCTCTCTAATCTGACACGGTGTTGGGCCTCACTTCTCTCTAATCTGACACGGTGTTGGGCTCACTTCTCTCTAATCTGACACGGTGTTGGGCTCACTTCTCTCTAATCTGACACGGTGTTGGGCTCACTTCTCTCTAATCTGACACGGTGTTGGCTCACTTCTCTCTAATCTGACACGGTGTTGGGCTCACTTCTCTGACACTGTTGTGCTGACACTTTGGGCTCTAATCTGACACGGTGTTGGGCTCACAATCGGTGTTGGGCTCTCTAATCTGACACGGTGTTGTGCTCACTTCTTCTAATCTGACACGGTGTTGGGCTCACTTCTCTCTAATCTGACACGGTGTTGGGCTCACTTCTCTCTAATCTGACACGGTGTTGGGCTCTAATCTGACTTTCTGACACGGTGTTGGGCTCACTTCTCTCTAATCTGACACGGTGTTGGGCTCACTTCTCTCTAATCTGACACGGTGTTGGGCTCACTTCTCTCTAATCTGACACGGTGTTGGGCTCACTTTCTCTAATCTGACACGGTGTTGGGCTCACTTCTCTGACACGGTGTTGGGCTCACTTTCTTATCTGACACGGTGTTGTGCTCACTTCTCTCTAATCTGAC
>NW_027039084.1:0-5000 GCF_034236695.1 Oncorhynchus nerka
CAGAAACGGCACGATACTGAGAGGAGGAGGCATGAGACAGACTGTACCAAGGAGAGACTGACTAACACCAGGCGAGACGCAGTCTACACGACTATATATTCATACTAGTAGTAGTCATTAGTCCTGCTCTAGTCTATATATTCATACTAGTAGTAGTCATTAGTCCTGCTCTAGTCTATATATTCATACTAGTAGTAGTCATTAGTCTGCTCTAATCTATATATTCATACTAGTAGTAGTCATTAGTCCTGCTCTAGTCTATATATTCATACTAGTAGTAGTCATTAGTCCTGCTCTAGTCTATATATTCATACTAGTAGTAGTCATTAGTCCTGCTCTAGTCCATATAGTCATACTAGTAGTAGTCATTAGTCTGCTCTAGTCTATATATTCATACTAGTAGTAGTCATTAGTCCTGCTCTAGTCTATATATTCATACTAGTAGTAGTCATTAGTCTGCTCCTAG
Source organism: Oncorhynchus nerka (assembly GCF_034236695.1). Lineage (NCBI taxonomy): Eukaryota > Metazoa > Chordata > Actinopteri > Salmoniformes > Salmonidae > Oncorhynchus > Oncorhynchus nerka. The sequence continues at coordinate 467 of NW_027039084.1, forward strand.
TAGTAGTCTATATATTCATACTAGTAGTAGTCATTGGTCCTGCTCTAGTCTATATATTCATACTAGTAGTAGTCATTATTCTGTCATACTAGTAGTAGTCATTATTCCTGCTCTAGTCTATATATTCATACTAGTAGTAGTCATTAGTCCTGCTCTAGTCTATATATTCATACTAGTAGTAGTCATTAGTCCTGCTCTAGTCTATTTATTCATACTAGTAGTAGTCATTAGTCCTGCTCTAGTCTATATATTCATACTAGTAGTAGTCATTAGTCCTGCTCTAGTCTATATATTCATACTTGTAGCAGTCATTAGTCTGCTCTAGTCTATATATTCATACTAGTAGTAGTCATTAGTAGTAGTCATTAGTCCTGCTCTAGTCTATATATTCATACTAGTAGTAGTCATTAGTCTATATATTCATACTAGTAGCGGTCATTAGTCTGCTCTAGTCTATATATTCATACTAGTAGTAGTCATTAGTAGTAGTCATTAGTCCTGCTCTAGTCTATATATTCATACTAGTAGTAGTCATTTGTCTATATATTCATACCAGTAGTAGTCATTAGTGTAACGGCGTTCTTCGTTTGTCGAAAGAGAGTCGGACCGAAATGCAGCGTGGTTGTTACTCATGATCTTTAATGAAGGAAAACGGAACGATACATGAAATAACTCATAAATACAAAAACAACAAACGGAACGTGAAACCTATTACAGCCTATCTGGTGAACACTACACAGAGACAGGAACAATCACCCACGAAATACAAAGTGAAACCCAGGCTACCTAAATACGGTTCCCCATCAGAGACAACAAGAATCACCTGACTCTGATTGAGAACCGCCTCAGGCAGCCAAGCCTATACTAGACACACCCCTAATCAACCACAATCCCAATAATACAAAAACCCCAATACGACAATACAATACAATCCATGTCACACCCTGGCCTGAACAAATAATTAAAGAAAACACAAAATACTAAGACCAAGGCGTGACAACTAGTCTATATATTCATACTAGTAGTATTCATTAGTCCTGCTCTAGTCTATATATTCATACTAGTAGTAGTCATTAGTCCTGCTCTAGTCTATATATTCATACTAGTAGTAGTCATTAGTCCTGCTCTAGTCTATATATTCATACTAGTAGTAGTCATTATTCCTGATCTAGTCTATATATTCATACTAGTAGTAGTCATTAGTCTGCTCTAGTCTATATATTCATACTAGTAGTAGTCATTAGTCCTGCTCTAGTCTATATATTCATACTAGTAGTAGTCATTATTCCTGATCTAGTCTATATATTCATACTAGTAATACTAGTAGTGGTCATTAGTCCTGCTCTAGTCTATATATTCATACTAGTAGTAGTCATTAGTCCTGCTCTAGTCTATATATTCATACTAGTAGTAGTCATTAGTCCTGATCTAGTCTATATATTCATACTAGTAATACTAGTAGTGGTCATTAGTCCTGCTCTAGTCTATATATTCATACTAGTAGTAGTCATTAGTCCTGATCTAGTCTATATATTCATACTAGTAATACTAGTAGTGGTCATTAGTCCTGCTCTAGTCTATATATTCATACTAGTAGTAGTCATTAGTCCTGATCTAGTCTATATATTCATACTAGTAATACTAGTAGTAGTCATTAGTCCTGCTCTAGTCTATATATTCATACCAGTAGTAGTCATTAGTCCTGCTCTAGTCTATATATTCATACTAGTAGTAGTCATTAGTCCTTCTCTAGTCTATATATTCATACCAGTAGTAGTCATTAGTCTGCTCTGGTCTATATATTCATACTAGTAGTAGTCATTAGTCTGCTCTAGTCTATATATTCATACTAGTAGTAGTCATTAGTCCTGCTGTAGTCTATATATTCATACTAGTAGTAGTCATTAGTCCCGCTCTAGTCTATATATTCATACTAGTAGTAGTCATTAGTCCTGCTCTAGTCTATATATTCATACTAGTAGTAGTCATTAGTCCTGACCTAGTCTATATATTCATACTAGTAGTAGTCATTAGTCCTGCTCTAGTCTATATATTCATACTAGTAGTAGTCATTAGTCTGCTCTAGTCTATATATTCATACTAGTAATACTAGTAGTAGTCATTAGTCCTGCTCTAGTCTATATATTCATACTAGTAGTAGTCATTAGTCCTGCTCTAGTTTATATATTCATACTAGTAGTAGTCATTAGTCTGCTCTAGTCTAAACATTCTGGTTGATGGGAAACAACGTCATCATCTCATTGGTTGTTGCTGATTGCTGTTCTCAAAACGTGTCGTTACACATCTCACACCACAAGAGCATTACAGATGTTGTACCGATAAAATCAAACATGTTTAACTTATCAGGAGGTCTGGGACGGCTCTAAGACGGGAAACCCGCTGTGTTTCTGACCCGCTGTGTTTCTGACCCGCTGTGTTTCTGACCCGCTGTGTTTCTGACCCGCTGTGTTTCTGACCCACTGTGTTTCTGACCCGCTGTGTTTCTGCTCACATTAAACAGGGTCGGTGACAGCCACGGGCCCCCGGGTAGGCAACGACATGGCGGATTTAGTCTCCAATCTCAAAGCCTTGTCTGGGATAGCTATATTGGGGCCCAAATTGTGTAGTTTACACACGGCTTAACCTGATTGTAACCCCTGTTCTTCGTCAGTGGAGGGGAGAGAGAGGAACAGACATAACACATAGAAACAACAGATCGGTTTAGCCACGACCAACTTCATGGTGATGAATGAGTGAATGAGTGTCTAGTCTACATGTCAGAGAATGAACAACCCAACTCAGCTCAAAATCAATCAGCAGAGAGAGAGAGAGAGAGAGAGAGAGCTCAGATACGACAACCGTTACAAGGAGTCTGGCTTGTTTTGTTTGTTTGTGTGTGTGTGTGTGTGTTTCTGTGTGAAATATGCGTGTTGACCCGCATAGTGCCATTTTACAAGCAATAAACCAGGCTCTGGTGCTAACCACCACTTTCCACTGTGAAGAGACAGAGCGGAGACTCTGACACATGCCATTTTACAAGCCTCAGGAAAGCTACCATTCATAAAACATTATTGCGCTTGAGTTGAGCTATAATCACAGCTGTGGTGTGGTGTAGAATGATGTCCGCTGGCTCCTCTCTGTTTTCAGACCAGATGAAGTAGCAATATAGCAATATGGACCTCTTTACCACAGTGGTGTAGAACGATCAGTTAGCCGGATCTGTCTCTGTTTCAGACTAGATGAAGTAGCAATATAGCAATATGGATCTGTTTACCATAGTGGTGTAGAATGATCAGTTAGCCGGATCTCTTTACCACAGTGGTGTAGAACGATCAGTTAGCCGGATCTGTCTCTGTTTCAGACTAGATGAAGTAACAATATAGCAATATGGATCTGTTTACCATAGTGGTGTAGAACGATCAGTTAGCTGGATCTGTCTCTGTTTCAGACTAGATGAAGTAGCAATATAGCAATATGGACCTCTTTACCACAGTGGTGTAGAACGATCAGTTAGCCGGATCTGTCTCTGTTTCAGACTAGAAGAAGTAGCAATATAGCAATATGGATCTGTTTACCATAGTGGTGTAGAATGATCAGTTAGCCGGATCTCTTTACCACAGTGGTGTAGAATGATCAGTTAGCCGGATCTCTTTACCACAGTGGTGTAGAACGATCAGTTAGCCGGATCTGTCTCTGTTTCAGACTAGATGAAGTAACAATATAGCAATATGGATCTGTTTACCATAGTGGTGTAGAACGATCAGTTAGCTGGATCTGTCTCTGTTTCAGACCAGATGAAGTAGCAATATAGCAATATGGACCTCTTTACCACAGTGGTGTAGACTGATCAGTTAGCCAGACCTCTTTACCATAGTGGTGTAGAATGATCAGTTAGCCAGATCTCTTTACCACAGTGGTGTAGAATGATCAGTTAGCCGGATCTCTTTACCACAGTGGTGTAGAATGATCAGTTAGCCGGATCTCTTTACCACAGTGGTGTAGAATGATCAGTTAGCCGGATCTCTTTACCATAGTGGTGTAGAATGATCAGTTAGCCGGATCTCTTTACCATAGTGGTGTAGAATGATCAGTTAGCCGGATCTCTTTACCACAGTGGTGTAGAATGATCAGTTAGCTGGATCTCTTTACCACAGTGGTGTAGACTGATCAGTTAGCCAGACCTCTTTACCATAGTGGTGTAGAATGATCAGTTAGCCAGACCTCTTTACCATAGTGGTGTAGACTGATCAGTTAGCCGGATCTCTTTACCATAGTGGTGTAGAATGATCAGTTAGCAGGATCGATCTCTTTACCACAGTGATGAAGATGTTTTCCAACTTTTCCTCATCTCCCTTCTAATGCAACTAGCCCCGATGCTCCTCCCTCTTTTCCACCTGCCCTGCTACAAAGTTTCTCCCTGCAGGCGGTCCCTGAGTCAGAGGTGCTAAAGGAGCTCCTTAAACTACACCCTTTCTTCTTTAAGGTTTGCTGCCTCTATAATCACCAAGACTATCTCTGACTTTTTAAACCTGTC
>NW_027039084.1:10000-46976 GCF_034236695.1 Oncorhynchus nerka
AGTCTCTCCTTCACATTGTGACAGGTCTCAGAGTCTCTCCTTCACATTGTGACAGGTCTCAGTCTCTCCTTCACATTGTGACAGGTCTCAGTCTCTCCTTCACATTGTGACAGGTCTCAGAGCCTCTCCTTCACATTGTGACTGGTCTAGTCTCTCCTTCACATTGTGACAGGTCTCAGAGTCTCTCCTTCACATTGTGACAGGTCTCAGAGCCTCTCCTTCACATTGTGACAGGTCTCAGAGTCTCTCCTTCACATTGTGACAGGTCTCAGAGCCTCCGTCACATTGTGACAGGTCTCAGAGTCTCTCCTTCACATTGTGACAGGTCTCCGAGTCTCTCCTTCACATTGTGACTAGTCTCAGAGTCTCTCCTTCACATTGTGACAGGTCTCAGAGTCTCTCCTTCACATTGTGACAGGTCTCAGAGTCTCTCCTTCACATTGTGACAGGTCTCAGAGTCTCTCCTTCACATCGTGACAGGTCTCAGAGTCTCTCCTTCACATCGTGACAGGTCTCAGAGTCTCTCCTTCACATTGTGACTGGTCTCAGAGTCTCTCCTTCACATTGTGACAGGTCTCAGAGTCTCTCCTTCACATTGTGACAGGTCTCAGAGTCTCTCCCTCACATTGTGACTAGTCTCAGATTCTCTCCTTCACATTGTGACAGGTCTCAGTCTCTCCTTCACATTGTGACAGGTCTCAGAGCCTCTCCTTCACATTGTGACAGGTCTCAGTCTCTCCTTCACATTGTGACAGGTCTCAGAGCCTCTCCTTCACATTGTGACTGGTCTCAGAGTCTCTCCTTCACATTGTGACAGGTCTCAGAGTCTCTCCTTCACATTGTGACAGGTCTCAGAGCCTCTCCTTCACATTGTGACAGGTCTCAGAGTCTCTCCTTCACATTGTGACAGGTCTCAGAGCCTCCTTCACATTGTGACAGGTCTCAGAGTCTCTCCTTCACATTGTGACAGGTCTCCGAGTCTCTCCTTCACATTGTGACTAGTCTCAGAGTCTCTCCTTCACATTGTGACTAGTCTCAGAGTCTCTCCTTCACATTGTGACAGGTCTCAGAGTCTCTCCTTCACATTGTGACAGGTCTCAGAGTCTCTCCTTCACATTGTGACAGGTCTCAGAGTCTCTCCTTCACATCGTGACAGGTCTCAGAGTCTCTCCTTCACATTGTGACAGGTCTCAGTCTCTCCTTCACATTGTGACAGGTCTCAGAGTCTTTCCTTCACATTGTGACTAGTCTCAGAGTCTCTCCTTCACATTGTGACTAGTCTCAGAGTCTCTCCCTCACATTGTGACAGGTCTCAGAGTCTCTCCTTCACATTGTGACTGGTCTCAGAGTCTCTCCTTCACATTGTGACAGGTCTCAGAGTCTCTCCTTCACATTGTGACAGGTCTCAGAGTCTCTCCCTCACATTGTGACTAGTCTCAGATTCTCTCCTTCACATTGTGACAGGTCTCAGAGTCTCTCCTTCACATTGTGACAGGTCTCAGAGTCTCTCCTTCACATTGTGACTAGTCTCAGAGTCTCTCCTTCACATTGTGACTAGTCTCAGAGTCTCTCCTTCACATTGTGACAGGTCTCAGAGTCTCTCCTTCACATTGTGACAGGTCTCAGTCTCTCCTTCACATTGTGACAGGTCTCAGAGCCTCCTTCACATTGTGACAGGTCTCAGAGTCTCTCCTTCACATTGTGTCAGGTCTCAGAGTCTCTCCTTCACATTGTGACTGGTCTCAGTCTCTCCTTCACATTGTGACAGGTCTCAGAGTCTCTCCTTCACATTGTGACAGGTCTCAGAGTCCTACCTTCACATTGTGACAGGTCTCAGAGTCTCTCCTTCACAATGTGACAGGTCTCAGAGCCTCCTTCACATTGTGACATGTCTCAGAGTCTCTCCTTCACATTGTGACAGGTCTCAGAGTCTCTCCTTCACATTGTGACAGGTCTCCAAGTCTCTCCTTCACATTGTGACTAGTCTCAGAGTCTCTCCTTCACATTGTGACTAGTCTCAGAGTCTCTCCTTCACATTGTGACTAGTCTCAGAGCCTCCTTCACATTGTGACAGGTCTCAGTCTCTCCTTCACATTGTGACAGGTCTCAGTCTCTCCTTCACATTGTGACAGGTCTCATAGTCTCTCCTTCACATTGTGACAGGTCTCAGTCTCTCCTTCACATTGTGACAGGTCTCAGAGTCTCTCCTTCACATTGTGACTAGTCTCAGGTCTCTCCTTCACATTGTGACAGGTCTCAGAGTCTCTCCTTCACATTGTGACAGGTCTCAGAGTCTCTCCTTCACATTGTGACAGGTCTCAGAGCCTCCTTCACATTGTGACAGGTCTCAGAGTCTCTCCTTCACATTGTGACAGGTCTCAGAGTCTCTCCTTCACATTGTGACAGGTCTCCGAGTCTCTCCTTCACATTGTGACTAGTCTCAGAGTCTCTCCTTCACATTGTGACTAGTCTCAGAGTCTCTCCTTCACATTGTGACTAGTCTCAGAGCCTCCTTCACATTGTGACAGGTCTCAGTCTCTCCTTCACATTGTGACAGGTCTCAGTCTCTCCTTCACATTGTGACAGGTCTCATAGTCTCTCCTTCACATTGTGACAGGTCTCAGTCTCTCCTTCACATTGTGACAGGTCTCAGTCTCTCCTTCACATTGTGACAGGTCTCAGTCTCTCCTTCACACTGTGACAGGTCTCAGAGCCTCCTTCACATTGTGACAGGTCTCAGAGTCTCTCCTTCACATTGTGACAGGTCTCAGAGTCTCTCCTTCACATTGTGACAGGTCTCAGAGTCTCACCTTCACATTGTGACAGGTCTCAGAGTCTCTCCTTCACATTGTGACAGGTCTCAGTCTCTCCTTCACATTGTGACAGGTCTCAGAGCCTCTCCTTCACATTGTGACAGGTCTCAGAGTCTATCCTTCACATTGTGACTAGTCTCAGAGTCTCTCCTTCACATTGTGACAGGTCTCAAAGTCTCTCCTTCACATTGTGAAAGGTCTCAGAGTCTCTCCTTCACATTGTGACAGGTCTCAGAGTCTCCTTCACATTGTGACAGGTCTCAGTCTCTCCTTCACATTGTGACAGGTCTCAGTCTCTCCTTCACATTGTGACAGGTCTCAGAGCCTCCTTCACATTGTGACAGGTCTCAGAGTCTCTCCTTCACATTGTGACAGGTCTCAGAGTCTCTCCTTCACATTGTGACAGGTCTCAGAGTCTCTCCTTCACATTGTGACAGGTCTCAGAGTCTCTCCTTCACATTGTGACAGGTCTCAGTCTCTCCTTCACATTGTGACAGGTCTCAGAGCCTCTCCTTCACATTGTGACAGGTCTCAGAGTCTATCCTTCACATTGTGACTAGTCTCAGAGTCTCTCCTTCACATTGTGACAGGTCTCAAAGTCTCTCCTTCACATTGTGAAAGGTCTCAGAGTCTCTCCTTCACATTGTGACAGGTCTCAGAGCCTCCTTCACATTGTGACAGGTCTCAGAGTCTCTCCTTCACATTGTGTCAGGTCTCAGAGTCTCTCCTTCACGTTGTGACTGGTCTCAGTCTCTCCTTCACATTGTGACAGGTCTCAGAGTCTCTCCTTCACATTGTGACTAGTCTCAGGGTCTCTCCTTCACATTGTGACAGGTCTCAGAGTCTCACCTTCACATTGTGACAGGTCTCAGAGTCTCTCCTTCACAATGTGACAGGTCTCAGAGCCTCCTTCACATTGTGACATGTCTCAGAGTCTCTCCTTCACATTGTGACAGGTCTCAGAGTCTCTCCTTCACATTGTGACAGGTCTCCGAGTCTCTCCTTCACATTGTGACTAGTCTCAGAGTCTCTCCTTCACATTGTGACTAGTCTCAGGGTCTCTCCTTCACATTGTGACAGGTCTCAGAGTCTCACCTTCACATTGTGACAGGTCTCAGAGTCTCTCCTTCACATTGTGACAGGTCTCAGAGCCTCCTTCACATTGTGACAGGTCTCAGAGTCTCTCCTTCACATTGTGACAGGTCTCAGAGTCTCTCCTTCACATTGCGACAGGTCTCTGAGTCTCTCCTTCACATTGTGACTAGTCTCAGAGTCTCTCCTTCACATTGTGACTAGTCTCAGAGTCTCTCCTTCACATTGTGACTAGTCTCAGAGCCTCTTTCACATTGTGACAGGTCTCAGTCTCTCCTTCACATTGTGACAGGTCTCAGTCTCTCCTTCACATTGTGACAGGTCTCATAGTCTCTCCTTCACATTGTGACAGGTCTCAGTCTCTCCTTCACATTGTGACAGGTCTCAGTCTCTCCTTCACATTGTGACAGGTCTCAGAGCCTCTCCTTCACATTGTGACTAGTCTCAGGGTCTCTCCTTCACATTGTGACAGGTCTCAGTCTCTCCTTCACATTGTGACAGGTCTCATAGTCTCTCCTTGACATTGTGACAGGTCTCAGTCTCTCCTTCACATTGTGACAGGTCTCAGTCTCTCCTTCACATTGTGACAGGTCTCAGAGCCTCTCCTTCACATTGTGACAGGTCTCAGAGTCTCTCCTTCACATTGTGACAGGTCTCAGAGTCTCTCCTTCACATTGTGACAGGTCTCAAAGTCTCTCCTTCACATTGTGACAGGTCTCAGAGCCTCTCCTTCACATTGTGACAGGTCTCAGAGCCTCTCCTTCACATTGTGACAGGTGTCAGAGTCTCTCCTTCACATTGTGACAGGTCTCAGAGTCTCTCCTTCACATTGTGACTAGTCTCAGAGTCTCTCCTTCACATTGTGACAGGTCTCAGTCTCTCCTTCACATTGTGACAGGTCTCAGAGCCTCCTTCACATTGTGACAGGTCTCAGAGTCTCTCCTTCACATTGTGACTAGTCTCAGAGTCACTCCTTCACATTGTGACAGGTCTCAGAGTCTCTCCTTCACATTGTGACAGGTCTCAGTCTCTCCTTCACATTGTGACAGGTCTCAGTCTCTCCTTCACACTGTGACAGGTCTCAGAGCCATCTTCACATTGTGACAGGTCTCAGAGTCTCTCCTTCACATTGTGACAGGTCTCAGAGTCTCTCCTTCACATTGTGACTAGGTCTCAGAGTCTCTCCTTCACATTGTGACAGGTCTCAGAGTCTCTCCTTCACATTGTGACAGGTCTCAGAGTCTCTCCTTCACATTGTGACAGGTCTCAGAGTCTCTCCTTCACATTGTGACAGGTCTCAGAGTCTCTCCTTCACATTGTGACAGGTCTCAGAGTCTCTCCTTCACATTGTGACTGGTCTCAGAGTCTCTCCTTCACATTGTGACAGGTCTCAGAGTCTCTCCTTCACATTGTGACAGGTCTCAGAGTCTCTCCTTCACATTGTGACTAGTCTCAGAGTCTCTCCTTCACATTGTGACAGGTCTCAGAGTCTCTCCTTCACATTGTGACAGGTCTCAGTCTCTCCTTCACATTGTGACAGGTCTCAGAGTCTCTCCTTCACATCGTGACAGGTCTCAGAGTCTCTCCTTCACATCGTGACAGGTCTCAGAGTCTCTCCTTCACATTGTGACTGGTCTCAGAGTCTCTCCTTCACATTGTGACAGGTCTCAGAGTCTCTCCTTCACATTGTGACAGGTCTCAGAGTCTCTCCCTCACATTGTGACTAGTCTCAGATTCTCTCCTTCACATTGTGACAGGTCTCAGTCTCTCCTTCACATTGTGACAGGTCTCCGAGTCTCTTCTTCACATTGTGACAGGTCTCAGTCTCTCCTTCACATTGTGACAGGTCTCAGTCTCTCCTTCACATTGTGACAGGTCTCAGAGCCTCTCCTTCACATTGTGACTGGTCTCAGAGTCTCTCCTTCACATTGTGACAGGTCTCAGAGTCTCTCCTTCACATTGTGACAGGTCTCAGAGCCTCTCCTTCACATTGTGACAGGTCTCAGAGTCTCTCCTTCACATTGTGACAGGTCTCAGAGTCTCTCCTTCACATTGTGACAGGTCTCAGAGTCTCTCCTTCACATTGTGACAGGTCTCAGAGTCTCTCCTTCACATTGTGACTAGTCTCATAGTCTCATAGTCTCTCCTTCACATTGTGACAGGTCTCAGAGTCTCTCCTTCACATTGTGACAGGTCTCAGAGTCTCTCCTTCACATTGTGACAGGTCTCAGAGTCTCTCCTTCACATTGTGACAGGTCTCAGAGTCTCTCCTTCACATTGTGACAGGTCTCAGAGTCTCTCCTTCACATTGTGACAGGTCTCAGTCTCTCCTTCACATTGTGACAGGTCTCAGAGTCTCTCCTTCACATTGTGACTAGTCTCAGAGTCTCTCCTTCACATTGTGACTAGTCTCAGAGTCTCTCCTTCACATTGTGACAGGTCTCAGAGTCTCTCCTTCACATTGTGACTGGTCTCAGAGTCTCTCCTTCACATTGTGACAGGTCTCAGAGTCTCTCCTTCACATTGTGACAGGTCTCAGAGTCTCTCCCTCACATTGTGACTAGTCTCAGATTCTCTCCTTCACATTGTGACAGGTCTCAGAGTCTCTCCTTCACATTGTGACAGGTCTCAGAGTCTCTCCTTCACATTGTGACTAGTCTCAGAGTCTCTCCTTCACATTGTGACTAGTCTCAGAGTCTCTCCTTCACATTGTGACAGGTCTCAGAGTCTCTCCTTCACATTGTGACAGGTCTCAGTCTCTCCTTCACATTGTGACAGGTCTCAGAGCCTCCTTCACATTGTGACAGGTCTCAGAGTCTCTCCTTCACATTGTGTCAGGTCTCAGAGTCTCTCCTTCACATTGTGACTGGTCTCAGTCTCTCCTTCACATTGTGACAGGTCTCAGAGTCTCTCCTTCACATTGTGACAGGTCTCAGAGTCTACCTTCACATTGTGACAGGTCTCAGAGTCTCTCCTTCACATTGTGACAGGTCTCAGAGCCTCCTTCACATTGTGACAGGTCTCAGAGTCTCTCCTTCACATTGTGACAGGTCTCAGAGTCTCTCCTTCACATTGTGACAGGTCTCAGAGTCTCTCCTTCACATTGTGACTAGTCTCAGAGTCTCTCCTTCACATTGTGACTAGTCTCAGAGTCTCTCCTTCACATTGTGACTAGTCTCAGAGTCTCCTTCACATTGTGACAGGTCTCAGTCTCTCCTTCACATTGTGACAGGTCTCAGTCTCTCCTTCACATTGTGACAGGTCTCATAGTCTCTCCTTCACATTGTGACAGGTCTCAGTCTCTCCTTCACATTGTGACAGGTCTCAGAGTCTCTCCTTCACATTGTGACTAGTCTCAGGGTCTCTCCTTCACATTGTGACAGGTCTCAGAGTCTCTCCTTCACATTGTGACAGGTCTCAGAGTCTCTCCTTCACATTGTGACAGGTCTCAGAGCCTCCTTCACATTGTGACAGGTCTCAGAGTCTCTCCTTCACATTGTGACAGGTCTCAGAGTCTCTCCTTCACATTGTGACAGGTCTCAGAGTCTCTCCTTCACATTGTGACTAGTCTCAGAGTCTCTCCTTCACATTGTGACTAGTCTCAGAGTCTCTCCTTCACATTGTGACTAGTCTCAGAGCCTCCTTCACATTGTGACAGGTCTCAGTCTCTCCTTCACATTGTGACAGGTCTCAGTCTCTCCTTCACATTGTGACAGGTCTCATAGTCTCTCCTTCACATTGTGACAGGTCTCAGTCTCTCCTTCACATTGTGACAGGTCTCAGTCTCTCCTTCACATTGTGACAGGTCTCAGTCTCTCCTTCACATTGTGACAGGTCTCAGAGCCTCCTTCACATTGTGACAGGTCTCAGAGTCTCTCCTTCACATTGTGACAGGTCTCAGAGTCTCTCCTTCACATTGTGACAGGTCTCAGAGTCTCTCCTTCACATTGTGACAGGTCTCAGAGTCTCTCCTTCACATTGTGACAGGTCTCAGTCTCTCCTTCACATTGTGACAGGTCTCAGAGCCTCTCCTTCACATTGTGACAGGTCTCAGAGTCTATCCTTCACATTGTGACTAGTCTCAGAGTCTCTCCTTCACATTGTGACAGGTCTCAAAGTCTCTCCTTCACATTGTGAAAGGTCTCAGAGTCTCTCCTTCACATTGTGACAGGTCTCAGTCTCTCCTTCACATTGTGACAGGTCTCAGTCTCTCCTTCACATTGTGACAGGTCTCAGTCTCTCCTTCACACTGTGACAGGTCTCAGAGCCTCCTTCACATTGTGACAGGTCTCAGAGTCTCTCCTTCACATTGTGACAGGTCTCAGAGTCTCTCCTTCACATTGTGACAGGTCTCAGAGTCTCTCCTTCACATTGTGACAGGTCTCAGAGTCTCTCCTTCACATTGTGACAGGTCTCACATTGTGACAGGTCTCTCCTTCACATTGTGACAGGTCTCAGAGCCTCTCCTTCACATTGTGACAGGTCTCAGAGTCTATCCTTCACATTGTGACTAGTCTCAGAGTCTCTCCTTCACATTGTGACAGGTCTCAAAGTCTCTCCTTCACATTGTGAAAGGTCTCAGAGTCTCTCCTTCACATTGTGACAGGTCTCAGAGCCTCCTTCACATTGTGACAGGTCTCAGAGTCTCTCCTTCACATTGTGTCAGGTCTCAGAGTCTCTCCTTCACGTTGTGACTGGTCTCAGTCTCTCCTTCACATTGTGACAGGTCTCAGAGTCTCTCCTTCACATTGTGACTAGTCTCAGGGTCTCTCCTTCACATTGTGACAGGTCTCAGAGTCTCACCTTCACATTGTGACAGGTCTCAGAGTCTCTCCTTCACAATGTGACAGGTCTCAGAGCCTCCTTCACATTGTGACATGTCTCAGAGTCTCTCCTTCACATTGTGACAGGTCTCAGAGTCTCTCCTTCACATTGTGACAGGTCTCCGAGTCTCTCCTTCACATTGTGACTAGTCTCAGAGTCTCTCCTTCACATTGTGACTAGTCTCAGGGTCTCTCCTTCACATTGTGACAGGTCTCAGAGTCTCACCTTCACATTGTGACAGGTCTCAGAGTCTCTCCTTCACATTGTGACAGGTCTCAGAGCCTCCTTCACATTGTGACAGGTCTCAGAGTCTCTCCTTCACATTGTGACAGGTCTCAGAGTCTCTCCTTCACATTGTGACAGGTCTCAGAGTCTCTCCTTCACATTGTGACTAGTCTCAGAGTCTCTCCTTCACATTGTGACTAGTCTCAGAGTCTCTCCTTCACATTGTGACTAGTCTCAGAGCCTCTTTCACATTGTGACAGGTCTCAGTCTCTCCTTCACATTGTGACAGGTCTCAGAGTCTCTCCTTCACATTGTGACAGGTCTCATAGTCTCTCCTTCACATTGTGACAGGTCTCAGTCTCTCCTTCACATTGTGACAGGTCTCAGTCTCTCCTTCACATTGTGACAGGTCTCAGAGCCTCTCCTTCACATTGTGACTAGTCTCAGAGTCTCTCCTTCACATTGTGACTAGTCTCAGAGTCTCTCCTTCACATTGTGTCCTCCTTCACATTGTGACAGGTCTCAGTCTCTCCTTCACATTGTGACAGGTCTCAGAGTCTCTCCTTCACATTGTGACAGGTCTCAGTCTCTCTTCACATTGTGACAGGTCTCAGAGTCTCCTTCACATTGTGACAGGGTCCTCATTGTGACAGGTCTCTCCTTCACATTGTGACAGGTCTCAGAGTCTCTCCTTCACATTGTGACAGGTCTCAGAGTCTCTCCTTCACATTGTGACAGGTCTCAGAGTCTCTCCTTCACATTGTGACAGGTCTCAGAGTCTCTCCTTCACATTGTGACAGGTCTCAGTCTCTCCTTCACATTGTGACAGGTCTCAGAGCCTCTCCTTCACATTGTGACAGGTCTCAGAGTCTCTCCTTCACATTGTGACAGTCTCAGAGTCTCTCCTTCACATTGTGACAGGTCTCAGAGTCTCTCCTTCACATTGTGACAGGTCTCAGAGTCTCTCCTTCACATTGTGACAGGTCTCAGAGCCTCCTTCACATTGTGACAGGTCTCAGAGTCTCTCCTTCACATTGTGACAGGTCTCAGAGTCTCTCCTTCACATTGTGACAGGAGTCTCTCCTTCACATTGTGACAGGTCTCAGAGTCTCTCCTTCACATTGTGACTAGTCTCAGAGTCTCTCCTTCACATTGTGACAGGTCTCAGAGTCTCTCCTTCACATTGTGACAGGTCTCAGAGTCTCTCCTTCACATTGTGACAGGTCTCAGAGTCTCTCCTTCACATTGTGACAGGTCTCAGAGTCTCTCCTTCACATTGTGACAGAGTCTCTCCTTCACATTGTGAGGTCTCAGAGTCTCACATTGTGAGTCTCTCCTTCACATTGTGACAGGTCTCAGAGTCTCTCCTTCACATTGTGACAGGTCTCAGAGTCTCTCCTTCACATTGTGACAGGTCTCAGAGTCTTCACATTGTGACAGGTCTCAGAGTCTCTCCTTCACATTGTGACAGGTCTCAGAGTCTCTCCTTCACATTGTGACAGGTCTCAGAGTCTCTCCTTCACATTGTGACTGGTCTCAGTCTCTCCTTCACATTGTGACAGGTCTCAGAGTCTCTCCTTCACATTGTGACAGGTCTCAGAGTCTCTCCTTCACATTGTGACTAGTCTCAGAGTCTCTCCTTCACATTGTGACTAGTCTCAGAGTCTCTCCTTCACATTGTGACAGGTCTCAGAGTCTCTCCTTCACATTGTGACAGGTCTCAGTCTCTCCTTCACATTGTGACAGGTCTCAGAGCCTCCTCCTTCACATTGTGACAGGTCTCAGAGTCTCTCCTTCACATTGTGTCAGGTCTCAGAGTCTCTCCTTCACATTGTGACTGGTCTCAGTCTCTCCTTCACATTGTGACAGGTCTCAGAGTCTCTCCTTCACATTGTGACAGGTCTCAGAGTCCTCCTTCACATTGTGACAGGTCTCAGAGTCTCTCCTTCACAATGTGACAGGTCTCAGAGCCTCCTTCACATTGTGACATGTCTCAGAGTCTCTCCTTCACATTGTGACAGGGAGTCTCTCCTTCACATTGTGACAGGTCTCAGAGTCTCTCCTTCACATTGTGACAGTCTCAGAGTCTCTCCTTCATTGTGACTAGTCTCAGAGTCTCTCCTTCACATTGTGACAGGTCTCAGAGCCTCCTTCACATTGTGACAGGTCTCAGTCTCTCCTTCACATTGTGACAGGTCTCAGTCTCTCCTTCACATTGTGACAGGTCTCAGAGTCTCTCCTTCACATTGTGACAGGTCTCAGTCTCTCCTTCACATTGTGACAGGTCTCAGAGTCTCTCCTTCACATTGTGACTAGTCTCAGAGTCTCTCCTTCACATTGTGACAGGTCTCAGAGTCTCTCCTTCACATTGTGACAGGTCTCAGAGTCTCTCCTTCATTGTGACAGGTCTCAGAGCCTCCTTCACATTGTGACAGGTCTCAGAGTCTCTCCTTCACATTGTGACAGGTCTCAGAGTCTCTCCTTCACATTGTGACAGGTCTCAGAGTCTCTCCTTCACATTGTGACTAGTCTCAGAGTCTCTCCTTCACATTGTGACTAGTCTCAGAGTCTCTCCTTCACATTGTGACTAGTCTCAGAGCCTCCTTCACATTGTGACAGGTCTCAGTCTCTCCTTCACATTGTGACAGGTCTCAGTCTCTCCTTCACATTGTGACAGGTCTCAGAGTCTCTCCTTCACATTGTGACAGGTCTCAGTCTCTCCTTCACATTGTGACAGGTCTCAGTCTCTCCTTCACATTGTGACAGGTCTCAGTCTCTCCTTCACATTGTGACAGGTCTCAGAGCCTCCTTCACATTGTGACAGGTCTCAGAGTCTCTCCTTCACATTGTGACAGGTCTCAGAGTCTCTCCTTCACATTGTGACAGGTCTCAGAGTCTCTCCTTCACATTGTGACAGGTCTCAGAGTCTCTCCTTCACATTGTGACAGGTCTCAGTCTCTCCTTCACATTGTGACAGGTCTCAGAGTCTCTCCTTCACATTGTGACAGGTCTCAGAGTGACATTGTGACTAGTCTCAGAGTCTCTCCTTCACATTGTGACAGGTCTCAGTCTCTCCTTCACATTGTGACAGGGTCTCAGACAGTCTCTCCTTCACATTGTGACAGGTCTCAGAGTCTCTCCTTCACATTGTGACAGGTCTCAGAGTCTCTCCTTCACATTGTGACAGGTCTCAGTCTCTCCTTCACATTGTGACAGGTCTCAGAGTCTCTCCTTCACATTGTGACTAGTCTCATAGTCTCATAGTCTCTCCTTCACATTGTGACAGGTCTCAGAGTCTCTCCTTCACATTGTGACAGGTCTCAGAGTCTCTCCTTCACATTGTGACAGGTCTCAGTCTCTCCTTCACATTGTGACAGGTCTCAGTCTCTCCTTCACATTGTGACAGGTCTCAGTCTCTCCTTCACATTGTGACAGGTCTCAGAGCCTCCTTCACATTGTGACAGGTCTCAGAGTCTCTCCTTCACATTGTGACAGGTCTCAGAGTCTCCTTCCTTCACTTCACATTGTGACAGGTCTCAGAGTCTCTCCTTCACATTGTGACAGGTCTCAGAGTCTCTCCTTCACATTGTGACAGGTCTCAGTCTCTCCTTCACATTGTGACAGGTCTCAGAGTCTCTCCTTCACATTGTGACAGGTGTCAGAGTCTCTCCTTCACATTGTGACAGGTCTCAGAGTCTCTCCTTCACATTGTGACAGGTCTCAGTCTCTCCTTCACATTGTGAAAGGTCTCAGAGTCTCTCCTTCACATTGTGACAGGTGTCAGAGTCTCTCCTTCACATTGTGACAGGTCTCAGAGTCTCTCCTTCACATTGTGACTAGTCTCAGAGTCTCTTCTTCACATTGTGACAGGTCTCAGTCTCTCCTTCACATTGTGACAGGTCTCAGAGTCTCTCCTTCACATTGTGACTAGTCTCAGTGTCTCTCCTTCACATTGTGACAGGTCTCAGAGTCTCTCCTTCACATTGTGACTGGTCTCAGAGTCTCTCCTTCACATGTGACAGGTCTCAGAGCCTCCTTCACATTGTGACATGTCTCAGAGTCTCTCCTTCACATTGTGACAGGTCTCAGAGTCTCTCCTTCACATTGTGACAGGTCTCAGAGTCTCTCCTTCACATTGTGACAGGTCTCAGAGTCTCTCCTTCACATTGTGACTAGTCTCAGAGTCTCTCCTTCACATTGTGACAGGTCTCAGAGTCTCACCTTCACATTGTGACAGGTCTCAGAGTCTCTCCTTCACATTGTGACAGGTCTCAGAGCCTCCTTCACATTGTGACAGGTCTCAGAGTCTCTCCTTCACATTGTGACAGGTCTCAGAGTCTCTCCTTCACATTGTGACAGGTCTCTGAGTCTCTCCTTCACATTGTGACTAGTCTCAGAGTCTCTCCTTCACATTGTGACTAGTCTCAGAGTCTCTCCTTCACATTGTGACAGACATTGTGAGTCTCAGAGCCTCTTTCATTGTGACAGGTCTCAGTCTCTCCTTCACATTGTGACAGGTCTCAGTCTCTCCTTCACATTGTGACAGGTCTCATAGTCTCTCCTTCACATTGTGACAGGTCTCAGTCTCTCCTTCACATTGTGACAGGTCTCAGTCTCTCCTTCACATTGTGACAGGTCTCAGAGTCTCTCCTTCACATTGTGACAGGTCTCAGAGTCTCTCCTTCACATTGTGAGTCTCAGAGTCTCATTGTGACAGTCTCTCCTTCACATTGTGACAGGTCTCAGTCTCTCCTTCACATTGTGACAGGTCTCAGAGTCTCTCCTTCACATTGTGACAGGTCTCAGAGTCTCTCCTTCACATTGTGACAGGTCTCAGTCTCTCCTTCCATTTGACACATTGTGACAGGTCTCAGAGTCCTCCTTCACATTGTGACAGGTCTCAGAGTCTCTCCTTCACATTGTGACAGGTCTCAGAGTCTCTCCTTCACATTGTGACAGGTCTCAGAGTCTCTCCTTCACATTGTGACAGGTCTCAGAGTCTCTCCTTCACATTGTGACAGGTCTCAGAGTCTCTCCTTCACATTGTGACAGGTCTCAGAGTCTCTCCTTCACATTGTGACAGGTCTCAGAGTCTCTCCTTCACATTGTGACAGGTCTCAGAGCCTCCTTCACATTGTGACAGGTCTCAGAGTCTCTCCTTCACATTGTGACAGGTCTCAGAGTCTCTCCTTCACATTGTGACAGGTCTCAGAGTCTCTCCTTCACATTGTGACAGTCTCAGAGTCTCTCCTTCACATTGTGACAGGTCTCAGAGTCTCTCCTTCACATTGTGAGTCTCAGAGCCTCCTTCACATTGTGACAGGTCTCAGTCTCTCCTTCACATTGTGACAGGTCTCAGTCTCTCCTTCACATTGTGACAGGTCTCAGAGTCTCTCCTTCACATTGTGACAGGTCTCAGAGTCTCTCCTTCACATTGTGACAGGTCTCAGAGTCTCTCCTTCACATTGTGACTAGTCTCAGAGTCTCTCCTTCACATTGTGACAGGTCTCAGAGTCTCTCCTTCACATTGTGACAGGTCTCAGAGTCTCTCCTTCACATTGTGACAGGTCTCAGAGCCTCCTTCACATTGTGACAGGTCTCAGAGTCTCTCCTTCACATTGTGACAGGTCTCAGAGTCTCTCCTTCACATTGTGACAGGTCTCAGAGTCTCTCCTTCACATTGTGACTAGTCTCAGAGTCTCTCCTTCACATTGTGACTAGTCTCAGAGTCTCTCCTTCACATTGTGAGTCTCAGAGGTCTCAGTCTCTCCTTCACATTGTGACAGGTCTCAGTCTCTCCTTCACATTGTGACAGGTCTCAGAGTCTCTCCTTCACATTGTGACAGGTCTCAGTCTCCTTCACATTGTGACAGGTCTCAGAGTCTCTCCTTCACATTGTGACAGGTCTCAGAGTCTCTCCTTCACATTGTGACAGGTCTCAGAGTCTCTCCTTCACATTGTGACAGGTCTCAGAGTCTCTCCTTCACATTGTGACAGGTCTCAGAGTCTCTCCTTCACATTGTGACAGGTCTCAGAGTCTCTCCTTCACATTGTGACAGGTCTCAGAGTCTCTCCTTCACATTGTGACAGGTCTCAGAGTCTCTCCTTCACATTGTGACAGGTCTCAGAGTCTCTCCTTCACATTGTGACAGGTCTCAGAGTCTCTCCTTCACATTGTGACAGGTCTCAGAGTCTCTCCTTCACATTGTGACAGGTCTCAGTCTCTCCTTCACATTGTGACAGGTCTCAGAGTCTCTCCTTCACATTGTGACAGGTCTCAGTCTCTCCTTCACATTGTGACAGGTCTCAGAGTCTCTCCTTCACATTGTGACAGGTCTCAGTCTCTCCTTCACATTGTGACAGGTCTCAGAGTCTCTCAGGTCTTCTCACATTGTGACAGGTCTCAGGTCTCAGAGTCTCTCCTTCACATTGTGACAGTCTCAGAGTCTCCTTCACATTGTGACAGGTCTCAGAGTCTCTCCTTCACATTGTGACAGGTCTCAGAGTCTCTCCTTCACATTGTGACAGGTCTCAGAGTCTCTCCTTCACATTGTGACAGGTCTCAGAGTCTCTCCTTCACATTGTGACAGTCTCTCCTTCACATTGTGACAGGTCTCAGAGTCCTCCTTCACATTGTGACAGGTCTCAGAGTCTCTCCTTCACATTGTGACAGGTCTCAGAGTCTCTCCTTCACATTGTGACAGGTCTCAGAGTCTCTCCTTCACATTGTGACAGGTCTCAGAGTCTCTCCTTCACATTGTGACAGGTCTCAGTCTCTCCTTCACATTGTGACAGGTCTCAGAGCTCTCCTTCACATTGTGACAGGTCTCAGAGTCTATCCTTCACATTGTGACTAGTCTCAGAGTCTCTCCTTCACATTGTGACAGGTCTCAAAGTCTCTCCTTCACATTGTGAAAGGTCTCAGGTCTCATTGTGACAGTCTCTCCTTCACATTGTGACAGGTCTCAGAGTCTCTCCTTCACATTGTGTCAGGTCTCAGAGTCCTTCACATTGTGACTGGAGTCTCTCCTTCACATTGTGACAGGTCTCAGAGTCTCTCCTTCACATTGTGAGTCTCAGGTCTCTCTTCACATTGTGACAGTCTCTCCTTCACATTGTGACAGGTCTCAGAGTCTCTCCTTCATTGTGACAGGTCTCAGAGCCTCCTTCACATTGTGACAGGTCTCAGAGTCTCTCCTTCACATTGTGACAGGTCTCAGAGTCTTCACATTGTGACAGGTCTCAGAGTCTCTCCTTCACATTGTGACAGGTCTCAGAGTCTCTCCTTCACATTGTGACAGGTCTCAGAGTCTCTCCTTCACATTGTGACAGGTCTCAGAGTCTCTCCTTCACATTGTGACAGGTCTCAGAGTCTCTCCTTCACATTGTGACAGGTCTCAGAGCCTCCTTCACATTGTGACAGGTCTCAGAGTCTCTCCTTCACATTGTGACAGGTCTCAGAGTCTCTCCTTCACATTGTGACAGGTCTCAGAGTCTCTCCTTCACATTGTGACTAGTCTCAGAGTCTCTCCTTCACATTGTGACTAGTCTCAGAGTCTCTCCTTCACATTGTGACTAGTCTCAGAGTCCTCCTTTCACATTGTGACAGGTCTCAGTCTCTCCTTCACATTGTGACAGGTCTCAGAGTCTCTCCTTCACATTGTGACAGGTCTCAGAGTCTCTCCTTCACATTGTGACAGGTCTCAGAGTCTCTCCTTCACATCACATTGTGACAGGTCTCAGAGTCTCTCCTTCACATTGTGACAGGTCTCAGAGTCTCTCCTTCACATTGTGACAGGTCTCAGAGTCTCTCCTTCACTTCACATTGTGACAGGTCCTTCACAGGTCTCAGAGTCTCTCCTTCACATTGTGACAGGTCTCAGAGTCTCTCCTTCACATTGTGACAGGTCTCAGTCTCTCCTTCACATTGTGACAGGTCTCAGTCTCCTTCACATTGTGACAGGTCTCAGTCTCTCCTTCACATTGTGACAGGTCTCAGTCTCTCCTTCACATTGTGACAGGTCTCAGAGTCTCTCCTTCACATTCACAGGTCTCAGAGTCTCTCCTTCACATTGTGACAGGTCTCAGAGTCTTCACATTGTCTCTCAGAGTCTCTCCTTCACATTGTGACAGGTCTCAGAGTCTCTCCTTCACATTGTGACAGGTCTCAGAGTCTCTCCTTCACATTGTGACAGGTCTCAGAGTCTCTCCTTCACATTGTGACAGGTCTCAGAGTCTCTCTCCTTCACATTGTGACAGGTCTCAAGAGTCTCTCCTTCACATTGTGACAGGTCTCAGAGTCTCTCCTTCACATTGTGACAGGTCTCAGAGTCTCCTTCACATTGTGACAGGTCTCAGAGTCTCCTTCACATTGTGACAGGTCTCAGAGTCTCTCCTTCACATTGTGACAGGTCTCAGAGTCTCTCCTTCACATTGTGACAGGTCTCAGAGTCTCTCCTTCACATTGTGACAGGTCTCAGAGTCTCTCCTTCACATTGTGACAGGTCTCAGAGTCTCTCCTTCACATTGTGACAGGTCTCAGAGTCTCTCCTTCACATTGTGACAGGTCTCAGAGTCTCTCCTTCACATTGTGACAGGTCTCAGAGTCTCTCCTTCATTGTGACAGGTCTCAGAGTCTCTCCTTCACATTGTGACAGGTCTCAGAGTCTCTCCTTCACATTGTGACAGTCTCAGAGTCTCTCCTTCACATTGTGACAGGTCTCAGAGTCTCTCAGTCTCTCCTTCACATTGTGACAGGTCTCAGAGTCTCTCCTTCACATTGTGACAGGTCTCAGAGCCTCCTTCACATTGTGACAGGTCTCAGAGTCTCTCCTTCACATTGTGACAGGTCTCAGAGTCTCTCCTTCACATTGTGACAGGTCTCAGAGTCTCTCCTTCACATTGTGACAGTCTCCATTGTGACAGGTCTCAGTCTCTCCTTCACATTGTGACAGGTCTCAGAGTCTCTCCTTCACATTGTGACAGGTCTCAGAGTCTCTCCTTCACATTGTGACAGTCTCAGTCTCTCCTTCACATTGTGTCAGAGACAGGTCTCAGAGTCTCTCCTTCACATTGTGACAGGTCTCAGAGTCTCTCCTTCACATTGTGACAGGTCTCAGAGTCTCTCCTTCACATTGTGACAGGTCTCAGAGTCTCTCCTTCACATTGTGACAGGTCTCAGTCTCTCCTTCACATTGTGACAGGTCTCAGAGTCTCTCTCCTTCACATTGTGACAGGTCTCAGAGTCTCTCCTTCACATTGTGACTAGTCTCAGAGTCTCTCCTTCACATTGTGACAGGTCTCAAAGTCTCTCCTTCACATTGTGACAGGTCTCAGAGTCTCTCCTTCTTCACATTGTGACAGGTCTCAGAGTCTCTCCTTCACACATTGTGACAGGTCTCTCAGAGTCTCTCCTTCACATTGTGACAGGTCTCAGAGTCTCTCCTTCACATTGTGACAGGTCTCAGAGTCTCTCCTTCACATTGTGACAGGTCTCAGAGTCTCTCCTTCACATTGTGACAGGTCTCAGAGTCTCTCCTTCACATTGTGACAGGTCTCAGAGTCTCTCCTTCACATTGTGACAGGTCTCAGAGTCTCTCCTTCACATTGTGACAGGTCTCAGAGTCTCTCCTTCACATTGTGACAGGTCTCAGAGTCTCTCCTTCACATTGTGACTAGTCTCAGGAGTCTCTCCTTCACATTGTGACAGGTCTCAGAGTCTCTCCTTCACATTGTGACAGGTCTCAGAGTCTCTCCTTCACATTGTGACAGGTCTCAGAGTCTCTCCTTCACATTGTGACAGGTCTCAGAGTCTCTCCTTCACATTGTGACAGGTCTCAGAGTCTCTCCTTCACATTGTGACAGGTCTGACATTGTGACAGGTCTCAGAGTCTCTCCTTCACATTGTGACAGTCTCAGTCTCTCTCACATTGTGACAGTCTCTCCTTCACTGACAGGTCTCAGTCTCTCCTTCACATTGTGACAGGTCTCAGTCTCTCCTTCACATTGTGACAGGTCTCAGAGTCTCTCCTTCACATTGTGACAGGTCTCAGAGTCTCTCCTTCACATTGTGACAGGTCTCAGAGTCTCTCCTTCACATTGTGACAGGTCTCAGAGTCTCTCCTTCACATTGTGACAGGTCTCAGTCTCTCCTTCACATTGTGACAGGTCTCAGAGTCTCTCTCCTTCACATTGTGACAGGTCTCAGAGTCTATCCTTCACATTGTGACTAGTCTCAGAGTCTCTCCTTCACATTGTGACAGGTCTCAGAGTCTCTCCTTCACATTGTGAGGTCTCAGAGTCTCTCTCACATTGTGACAGGTCTCAGAGCCTCCTTCACATTGTGACAGGTCTCAGAGTCTCTCCTTCACATTGTGACAGGTCTCAGTCTCTCCTTCACATTGTGACAGGTCTCAGAGTCTCTCCTTCACATTGTGACAGGTGTCAGAGTCTCTCCTTCACATTGTGACAGGTCTCAGAGTCTCTCCTTCACATTGTGACAGGTCTCAGAGTCTCTCCTTCACATTGTGACAGGTCTCAGAGTCTCTCCTTCACATTGTCTGACATTGTGGTCTCAGAGTCTCTCCTTCACATTGTGACAGGTCTCAGAGTCTCTCCTTCACATTGTGACAGGTCTCAGTGTCTCTCCTTCACATTGTGACTAGTCTCAGAGTCTCTCCTTCACATTGTGACTAGTCTCAGAGTCTCTCCTTCACATTGTGACAGGTCTCAGAGTCTCTCCTTCACATTGTGACTGGTCTCAGAGTCTCTCCTTCACATTGTGACAGGTCTCAGAGTCTCTCCTTCACATTGTGACAGGTCTCAGAGTCTCTCCTTCACATTGTGACAGGTCTCAGAGTCTCTCCTTCACATTGTCTCAGAGTCTCTCCTTCACATTGTGACTAGTCTCAGAGTCTCTCCTTCACATTGTCTGACAGGTCTCAGAGCCTCTTTCACTGACAGGTCTCCTTCCTTCACATTGTGACAGGTCTCAGAGTCTCATTGTGAGTCTCAGAGTCTCTCCTTCACATTGTGACAGGTCTCAGAGTCTCTCCTTCACACATTGTCTCTCCTTCACATTGTGACAGGTCTCAGAGCCTCTCCTTCACATTGTGAGTCTCAGGTCTCTCCTTCACATTGTGACAGGTCTCAGTCTCTCCTTCACATTGTGACAGGTCTCAGAGTCTCTCCTTCACATTGTGACAGGTCTCAGTCTCTCCTTCACATTGTGACAGGTCTCATTGTGACAGGTCTCTCCTTCACATTGTGACAGGTCTCAGAGTCTCTCCTTCACATTGTGACAGGTCTCAGAGTCTCTCCTTCACATTGTGACAGGTCTCAAAGTCTCTCCTTCACATTGTGACAGGTCTCAGAGTCTCTCCTTCACATTGTGACAGGTCTCAGAGTCTCCTTCACATTGTGACAGGTCTCAGAGTCTCTCCTTCACATTGTGACAGGTCTCAGAGTCTCTCCTTCACATTGTGACTAGGTCTCAGAGTCTCTCCTTCACATTGTGACAGGTCTCAGTCTCTCCTTCACATTGTGACAGGTCTCAGAGTCTCTCCTTCACATTGTGACAGGTCTCAGAGTCTCTCCTTCACATTGTGACTAGTCTCAGAGTCTGACAGGTCTCAGAGTCTCTCCTTCACATTGTGACAGGTCTCAGAGTCTCTCCTTCACATTGTGACAGGTCTCAGTCTCAGTCCTTCACATTGTGACAGGTCTCCTTCACATTGTGACAGGTCTCAGAGTCTCTCCTTCACATTGTGACAGGTCTCAGAGTCTCTCCTTCACATTGTGACAGGTCTCAGAGTCTCTCCTTCACATTGTGACAGTCTCAGAGTCTCTCCTTCACATTGTGACAGGTCTCAGAGTCTCTCCTTCACATTGTGACATAGTCTCAGAGTCTCTCCTTCACATTGTGACAGGTCTCAGTCTCTCCTTCACATTGTGACAGGTCTCAGTCTCTCCTTCACATTGTGACATGTCTCAGAGCCTCCTTCACATTGTGACAGGTCTCAGAGGTCTCAGTCTCTCCTTCACATTGTGACAGGTCTCAGAGTCTCTCCTTCACATTGTGACAGGTCTCAGAGTCTCTCCTTCACATTGTGACAGGTCTCAGAGTCTCTCCTTCACATTGTGACAGGTCTCAGAGTCCTTCACATTGTGACAGGTCTCAAGTCTCTCCTTCACATTGTGACAGGTCTCAGAGTCTCTCCTTCACATTGTGAGGTCAGGTCTCAGAGTCTCTCCTTCACATTGTGACAGGTCTCAGAGTCTCTCCTTCACATTGTGACAGGTCTCAGAGTCTCTCCTTCACATTGTGACAGGTCTCAGAGTCTCTCCTTCACATTGTGAGGTCAGTCTCTCCTTCACATTGTGACAGGTCTCAGAGTCTCTCCTTCACATTGTGACAGGTCTCAGAGTCTCTCCTTCACATTGTGACTAGTCTCAGAGTCTCTCCTTCACATTGTGACAGGTCTCAGAGTCTCTCCTTCACATTGTGACAGGTCTCAGTCTCTCCTTCACATTGTGACAGGTCTCAGACAGGTCTCAGAGTCTCTCCTTCACATTGTGACAGGTCTCAGAGTCTCTCCTTCACATTGTGACAGGTCTCAGAGTCTCTCCTTCATTGTGACATTGTGACATTGTGGTCTCAGAGTCTCTCCTTCACATTCACATTGTCTCTCCTTCACATTGTGACAGGTCTCAGAGTCTCTCCTTCACATTGTGACAGGTCTCAGAGTCTCTCCTTCACATTGTGACAGGTCTCAGAGTCTCTCCTTCACATTGTGACAGGTCTCAGAGTCTCTCCTTCACATTGTGACAGGTCTCAGAGTCTCTCCTTCACATTGTGACAGGTCTCAGTCTCTCCTTCACATTGTGATTGTGACAGGTCTCAGAGTCTCTCCTTCACATTGTGACAGGTCTCAGAGTCTCTCCTTCACATTGTGACAGGTCTCAGAGTCTCTCCTTCACATTGTGACAGGTCTCTCCTTCACATTGTGACAGGTCTCAGAGTCTCTCCTTCACATTGTGACAGGTCTCAGAGTCTCTCCTTCACATTGTGACAGGTCTCAGAGTCTCTCCTTCACATTGTGACAGGTCTCAGAGTCTCTCCTTCACATTGTGACAGGTCTCAGAGCTCTCCTTCACATTGTGACAGGTCTCAGAGTCTCTCCTTCACATTGTGAGGTCTCAGAGTCTCTCCTTCACATTGTGACAGGTCTCAGAGTCTCTCCTTCACATTGTGACAGGTCTCAGAGTCTCTCCTTCACATTGTGACAGGTCTCAGAGTCTCTCCTTCACATTGTGACAGGTCTCAGAGTCTCTCCTTCACATTGTCCTTCAGGTCAGTCTCTCCTTCATTGTGACAGGTCTCAGAGTCTCTCCTTCACATTGTGACAGGTCTCAAAGTCTCTCCTTCACACATTGTGACAGGTCTCAGAGCCTCTCCTTCACATTGTGACAGGTCTCAGAGTCTCTCCTTCACATTGTGACAGGTCTCAGGAGTCTCTCCTTCACATTGTGACAGGTCTCAGAGTCTCTCCTTCACATTGTGACAGGTCTCAGAGTCTCTCCTTCACATTGTGACAGGTCTCAGAGCCTCCTTCACATTGTGACAGGTCTCAGAGTCTCTCCTTCACATTGTGACAGGTCTCAGAGTCTCTCCTTCACATTGTGACAGGTCTCAGAGTCTCTCCTTCACATTGTGACTAGTCTCAGAGTCTCTCCTTCACATTGTGACTAGTCTCAGAGTCTCTCCTTCACATTGTGACTAGTCTCATAGTCTCATAGTCTCTCCTTCACATTGTGACAGGTCTCAGTCTCTCCTTCACATTGTGACAGGTCTCAGTCTCTCCTTCACATTGTGACATGTCTCAGAGCCTCCTTCACATTGTGACAGGTCTCAGAGTCTCTCCTTCACATTGTGACAGTCTCTCCTTCACATTCTCAGTCTCTCCTTCACATTGTGACAGGTCTCAGAGTCTCTCCTTCACATTGTGACAGGTCTCAGTCTCTCCTTCACATTGTGACAGGTCTCAGTCTCTCCTTCACATTGTGACAGGTCTCAGAGTCTCTCCTTCACATTGTGACAGGTCTCAGAGTCTCTCCTTCACATTGTGACAGGTCTCAGAGTCTCTCCTTCACATTGTGACAGGTCTCAGAGTCTCTCCTTCACATTGTGACAGGTCTCAGTCTCTCCTTCACATTGTGACAGGTCTCAGTCTCTTCCTTCACATTGTGACAGGTCTCAGAGTCTCTCCTTCACATTGTGACAGGTCTCAGAGTCTCTCCTTCACATTGTGACAGGTCTCAGAGTCTCTCCTTCACATTGTGACTAGTCTCTCCTTCATTGTGACAGGTCTCTCCTTCACATTGTGACAGGTCTCAGAGTCTCTCCTTCACATTGTGACAGGTCTCAGAGTCTCTCCTTCACATTGTGACAGGTCTCAGAGTCTCTCCTTCACATTGTGACAGGTCTCAGAGTCTCTCCTTCACATTGTGACAGGTCTCAGAGTCTCTCCTTGACAGGTCTCAGAGTCTCTCCTTCACATTGTGACAGGTCTCAGAGTCTCTCCTTCACATTGTGACAGGTCTCAGAGTCTCTCCTTCACATTGTGACAGGTCTCAGAGTCTCTCCTTCACATTGTGACAGGTCTCAGAGTCTCTCAGAGTCTCTCCTTCACATTGTGACAGGTCTCAGAGTCTCTCCTTCACATTGTGACAGTCTCAGTCTCTCCTTCACATTGTGACAGGTCTCAGAGTCTCTCCTTCACATTGTGACAGGTCTCAGTCTTCATTGTGACAGTCTCTCCTTCACATTGTGACAGGTCTCAGAGTCTCTCTCTTCACATTGTGACAGGTCTCAGAGTCTCTCCTTCACATTGTGACAGGTCTCAGAGTCTCTCCTTCACATTGTGACAGGTCTCAGAGTCTCTCTTCACATTGTGACAGGTCTCAGTCTCTCCTTCACATTGTGACAGGTCTCAGAGTCTCTCCTTCACATTGTGACAGGTCTCAGAGTCTCTCCTTCACATTGTGACAGGTCTCAGAGTCTCTCCTTCACATTGTGACAGGTCTCAGAGTCTCTCCTTCACATTGTGACAGGTCTCAGTCTCTCCTTCACATTGTGACAGGTCTCAGAGTCTCTCCTTCACATTGTGACTAGTCTCATAGTCTCATAGTCTCTCCTTCACATTGTGACAGGTCTCAGAGTCTCTCCTTCACATTGTGACAGGTCTCAGAGTCTCTCCTTCACATTGTGACAGGTCTCAGTCTCTCCTTCACATTGTGACAGGTCTCAGAGTCTCTCCTTCACATTGTGACAGGTCTCAGTCTCTCCTTCACATTGTGACAGGTCTCAGAGTCTCTCCTTCACATTGTGACAGGTGTCAGAGTCTCTCCTTCACATTGTGACAGGTCTCAGAGTCTCTCCTTCACATTGTGACAGGTCTCAGAGTCTCTCCTTCACTCCAGGTTCACATTGTGACAGGTCTCAGAGTCTCTCCTCACATTGTGACAGGTCTCAGAGTCACTCCTTCACATTGTGACAGGTCTCAGAGTCTCTCCTTCACATTGTGACAGTCTCAGAGTCAGGTCTCCTTCACATTGTGACAGGTCTCAGAGTCTCTCCTTCACATTGTGACAGGTCTCAGAGTCTCTCCTTCACATTGTGACAGGTCTCAGAGTCTCTCCTTCACATTGTGACAGGTCTCAGAGTCTCTCCTTCACATTGTGACAGGTCTCAGAGTCTCCTTCACATTGTGTGACAGGTCTCAGAGTCTCTCCTTCACATTGTGACAGGTCTCAGAGTCTCTCCTTCACATTGTGACAGTCTCAGAGTCTCTCCTTCACATTGTGACTAGTCTAGTCTCAGAGTCTCTCCTTCACATTGTGACAGGTCTCATTGTGACAGTCTCTCCTTCACATTGTGACAGGTCTCAGTCTCTCCTTCACATTGTGACAGGTCTCAGAGTCTCTCCTTCACATTGTGACAGGTCTCAGAGTCTCTCCTTCACATTGTGACAGGTCTCAGAGTCTCTCCTTCACATTGTGACAGGTCTCAGAGTCTCTCCTTCACATTGTGACAGGTCTCAAGTCTCTCCTTCACATTGTGAGGTCTCAGTCCTTCACATTGTGACAGGTCTCTCTCCTTCACATTGTGACAGGTGTCAGAGTCTCTCCTTCACATTGTGACAGGTCTCAGAGTCTCTCCTTCACATTGTGACTAGTCTCAGAGTCTCTCCTTCACATTGTGACAGGTCTCAGTCTCTCCTTCACATTGTGACAGGTCTCAGAGCCTCCTTCACATTGTGACAGGTCTCAGAGTCTCTCCTTCACATTGTGACTAGTCTCAGAGTCTCTCCTTCACATTGTGACAGGTCTCAGAGTCTCTCCTTCACATTGTGACAGGTCTCAGTCTCTCCTTCACATTGTGACAGGTCTCAGTCTCTCCTTCACACTGTGACAGGTCTCAGAGCCTCCTTCACATTGTGACAGGTCTCAGAGTCTCTCCTTCACATTGTGACAGGTCTCAGAGTCTCTCCTTCACATTGTGACAGGTCTCAGAGTCTCTCCTTCACATTGTGACAGGTCTCAGAGTCTCTCCTTCACATTGTGACAGGTCTCAGTCTCTCCTTCACATTGTGACAGGTCTCAGAGTCTCTCCTTCACATTGTGACAGGTCTCAGAGTCTCTCCTTCACATTGTGACTAGTCTCAGAGTCTCTCCTTCACATTGTGACAGGTCTCAAAGTCTCTCCTTCACATTGTGACAGGTCTCAGAGTCTCTCCTTCACATTGTGACAGGTCTCAGAGCCTCCTTCACATTGTGACAGGTCTCAGTCTCTCCTTCACATTGTGTCAGGTCTCAGAGTCTCTCCTTCACATTGTGACAGGTCTCAGAGTCTCTCCTTCACATTGTGACAGGTCTCAAAGTCTCTCCTTCACATTGTGACAGGTCTCAGAGCCTCTCCTTCACATTGTGACAGGTCTCAGAGTCTCTCCTTCACATTGTGACTAGTCTCAGGGTCTCTCCTTCACATTGTGTCAGGTCTCAGAGTCTCTCCTTCACATTGTGACAGTCTCAGAGTCCTCCTTCACATTGTGACAGGTCTCAGAGTCTCTCCTTCACATTGTGACAGGTCTCAGAGTCTCTCCTTCACATTGTGACAGGTCTCATTGTGACAGGTCTCAGGGTCTCTCCTTCACATTGTGACTAGTCTCAGAGTCTCTCCTTCACATTGTGACTAGTCTCAGAGTCTCTCCTTCACATTGTGACTAGTCATAGTCTCATAGTCTCTCCTTCACATTGTGACAGGTCTCAGGTCTTCACATTGTGTCTCTCCTTCACATTGTGACAGGTCTCAGTCTCTCCTTCACATTGTGACAGGTCTCAGAGTCCTCCTTCACATTGTGACAGGTCTCAGAGTCACTCCTTCACATTGTGACAGGTCTCAGAGTCTCTCCTTCACATTGTGACAGGTCTCAGAGTCTCTCCTTCACATTGTGACAGGTCTCAAAGTCTCTCCTTCACATTGTGACAGGTCTCAGAGTCTCTCCTTCACATTGTGACAGGTCTCAGAGTCTCTCCTTCACATTGTGACAGGTCTCAGAGTCTCTCCTTCACATTGTGACAGGTCTCAGAGTCTCTCCTTCACATTGTGACTAGTCTCAGAGTCTCTTCTTCACATTGTGACAGGTCTCAGTCTCTCCTTCACATTGTGACAGGTCTCAGAGCCTCCTTCACATTGTGACTAGTCTCAGTGTCTCTCCTTCACATTGTGACTAGTCTCAGAGTCTCTCCTTCACATTGTGACTAGTCTCAGAGTCTCTCCTTCACATTGTGACAAGTCTCAGAGTCTCTCCTTCACATTGTGACAGGTCTCAGAGTCTCTCCTTCACATTGTGACAGGTCTCAGGCCTCCTTCACATTGTGACAGGTCTCAGAGTCTCTCCTTCACATTGTGACAGGTCTCAGAGTCTCTCCTTCACATTGTGACAGGTCTCAGAGTCTCTCCTTCACATTGTGAGGTCTCAGAGTCTCAGAGTCTCTCCTTCACATTGTGACAGGTCTCAGAGTCTCTCCTTCACATTGTGACAGGTCTCAGAGTCTCTCCTTCACATTGTGACAGGTCTAGTCTCAGAGTCTCTCCTTCACATTGTGACAGGTCTCAAAGTCTCTCCTTCACATTGTGACAGGTCTCAGAGTCTCTCCTTCACATTGTGACAGGTCTCAGAGTCTCTCCTTCACATTGTGACAGGTCTCAGAGTCTCTCCTTCACATTGTGACAGGTCTCAGAGTCTCTCCTTCACATTGTGACAGGTCTCAGAGTCTCTCCTTCACATTGTCAGGTCTCAGAGTCTCTCCTTCACATTGTGACAGGTCTCAGAGTCTCTCCTTCACATTGTGACAGGTCTCAGAGTCTCTCCTTCACATTGTGACAGGTCTCAGAGTCTCTCCTTCACATTGTGACAGGTCTCAGAGTCTCTCCTTCACATTGTGACAGGTCTCAGAGTCTCCTTCATTGTCTCATTGTGAGTCTCTCCTTCACATTGTGACAGGTCTCAAAGTCTCTCCTTCACATTGTGACAGGTCTCAGAGTCTCTCCTTCACATTGTGACAGGTCTCAGAGCCTCCTTCACATTGTGACAGGTCTCAGAGTCTCTCCTTCACATTGTGACAGGTCTCAGAGTCTCTCCTTCACATTGTGACAGGTCTCAGAGTCTCTCCTTCACATTGTGACAGGTCTCAAGTCTCTCCTTCACATTGTGACAGGTCTCAAAGTCTCTCCTTCACATTGTGACAGGTCTCAGAGCCTCTCCTTCACATTGTGACAGGTCTCAGAGTCTCTCCTTCACATTGTGACTAGTCTCAGGGTCTCTCCTTCACATTGTGTCAGGTCTCAGAGTCTCTCCTTCACATTGTGACAGGTCTCAGAGTCTCTCCTTCACATTGTGACAGGTCTCAGAGCCTCCTTCACATTGTGACAGGTCTCAGTCTCTCCTTCACATTGTGACAGGTCTCAGAGTCTCTCCTTCACATTGTGACAGGTCTCAGAGTCTCTCCTTCACATTGTGACTCAGAGTCTCACATTGTGACTAGTCTCAGAGTCTCTCCTTCACATTGTGACATAGTCTCAGAGTCTCTCCTTCACATTGTGACAGGTCTCAGTCTCAGTCTCTCCTTCACATTGTGACAGGTCTCACATTTGTCTGACAGAGTCTCTCCTTCACATTGTGACAGGTCTCAGAGTCTCTCCTTCACATTGTGACAGGTCTCAGAGTCTCTCCTTCACATTGTGACAGTCTCAAAGTCTGACAGGTCTCAGTCTCTCCTTCACATTGTGACAGGTCTCAGAGTCTCTCCTTCACATTGTGACAGGTCTCTCCTTCATTGTGACAGGTCTCAGAGTCTCTCCTTCACATTGTGACAGGTCTCAGAGTCTCTCCTTCACATTGTGACAGGTCTCAGAGTCTCTCCTTCACATTGTGACAGGTCTCAGAGTCTCTCCTTCACATTGTGACAGGTCTCAGAGTCTCTCCTTCACATTGTGACAGTCTCTCTCCTTCACATTTGACTAGGTCTCAGAGTCTCCTTCACATTGTGAGGTCTCAGGTCTCAGAGTCTCTCCTTCACATTGTGACAGGTCTCAGTCTCTCCTTCACATTGTCTCCTTCACATTGTGACAGGTCTCAGTCTCTCCTTCACATTGTGACAGGTCTCAGAGTCTCTCCTTCACATTGTGACTAGTCTCATAGTCTCATAGTCTCTCCTTCACATTGTGACAGGTCTCAGAGTCTCTCCTTCACATTGTGACAGGTCTCAGAGTCTCTCCTTCACATTGTGACAGGTCTCAGAGTCTCTCCTTCACATTGTGACAGGTCTCAGAGTCTCTCCTTCACATTGTGACAGTCTCAGAGTCTCATTGTGAGTCTCAGAGTCTCTCCTTCACATTGTGACAGTCTCATAGTCTCTCCTTCATTGTGACAGGTCTCAGTCTCTCCTTCACATTGTGACAGGTCTCAGAGTCCTCCTTCACATTGTGACAGGTCTCAGAGCCTCCTTCACATTGTGACAGGTCTCAGAGTCTCTCCTTCACATTGTGACAGGTCTCAGAGTCTCTCCTTCACATTGTGACAGGTCTCAGAGTCTCTCCTTCACATTGTGACAGGTCTCAGAGTCTCTCCTTCACATTGTGACAGGTCTCAGAGTCTCTCCTTCACATTGTGACAGGTCTCAGAGTCTCTCCTTCACATTGTGACAGGTGTCAGAGTCTCTCCTTCACATTGTGACAGTCTCAGAGTCTCTCCTTCACATTGTGATTGTGACAGGTCTCAGTCCTTCACATTGTGACAGGTCTCAGAGCCTCCTTCACATTGTGACAGGTCTCAGAGTCTCTCCTTCACATTGTGACAGGTCTCAGAGTCTCTCCTTCACATTGTGACAGGTCTCAGAGTCTCTCCTTCACATTGTGACAGGTCTCAGTCTCTCCTTCACATTGTGACAGGTCTCAGTCTCTCCTTCACACTGTGACAGGTCTCAGAGCCTCCTTCACATTGTGACAGGTCTCAGAGTCTCTCCTTCACATTGTGACAGGTCTCAGAGTCTCTCCTTCACATTGTGACAGGTCTCAGAGTCTTCACATTGTGACAGGTCTCAGAGTCTCTCCTTCACATTGTGACAGGTCTCAGTCTCTCCTTCACATTGTGACAGGTCTCAGAGCCTCTCCTTCACATTGTGACAGGTCTCAGAGTCTATCCTTCACATTGTGACTAGTCTCAGAGTCTCTCCTTCACATTGTGACAGGTCTCAAAGTCTCTCCTTCACATTGTGAAAGGTCTCAGAGTCTCTCCTTCACATTGTGACAGGTCTCAGAGCCTCCTTCACATTGTGACAGGTCTCAGAGTCTCTCCTTCACATTGTGTCAGGTCTCAGAGTCTCTCCTTCACATTGTGACAGGTCTCAGAGTCTCTCCTTCACATTGTGACAGGTCTCAAAGTCTCTCCTTCACATTGTGACAGGTCTCAGAGCCTCTCCTTCACATTGTGACAGGTCTCAGAGTCTCTCCTTCACATTGTGACTAGTCTCAGGGTCTCTCCTTCACATTGTGTCAGGTCTCAGAGTCTCTCCTTCACATTGTGACAGGTCTCAGAGTCTCTCCTTCACATTGTGACAGGTCTCAGAGCCTCCTTCACATTGTGACAGGTCTCAGAGTCTCTCCTTCACATTGTGACAGGTCTCAGAGTCTCTCCTTCACATTGTGACAGGTCTCAGAGTCTCTCCTTCACATTGTGACTAGTCTCAGAGTCTCTCCTTCACATTGTGACTAGTCTCAGAGTCTCTCCTTCACATTGTGACTAGTCTCATAGTCTCATAGTCTCTCCTTCACATTGTGACAGGTCTCAGTCTCTCCTTCACATTGTGACAGGTCTCAGTCTCTCCTTCACATTGTGACATGTCTCAGAGCCTCCTTCACATTGTGACAGGTCTCAGAGTCACTCCTTCACATTGTGACAGGTCTCAGAGTCTCTCCTTCACATTGTGACAGGTCTCAGAGTCTCTCCTTCACATTGTGACAGGTCTCAGAGTCTCTCCTTCACATTGTGACAGGTCTCAGAGTCTCTCCTTCACATTCAGGGTCTCAGAGTCTCCTTCACATTGTGTCAGAGTCTCTCCTTCACAGGTCTCAGAGTCTCTCCTTCACATTGTGACAGGTCTCAGAGTCTCTCCTTCACATTGTGACAGGTCTCAGAGTCTCTCCTTCACATTGTGACTAGTCTCAGAGTCTCTCCTTCACATTGTGACAGGTCTCAGAGTCTCTCCTTCACATTGTGACAGGTCTCAGAGTCTCTCCTTCACATTGTGACAGGTCTCAGTCTCTCCTTCACATTGTGACAGGTCTCAGTCTCTCCTTCACATTGTGACAGGTCTCAGAGCTCTCCTTCACATTGTGACAGGTCTCAGAGTCTCTCCTTCACATTGTGACAGGTCTCAGTCTCAGAGTCTCTCCTTCACATTGTGACAGGTCCTTCTCCTTCACATTGTGACAGGTCTCAGAGTCTCTCCTTCACATTGTGACAGGTCTCAGAGTCTCTCCTTCACATTGTGACAGGTCTCAGAGTCTCTCCTTCACATTGTGACAGGTCTCAGAGTCTCTCCTTCACATTGTGACAGGTCTCAGAGTCTCTCCTTCACATTGTGACAGGTCTCAGAGTCTCTCCTTCACATTGTGACAGGTCTCAGTCTCTCCTTCATTGTGACAGGTCTCTCCTTCACATTGTGACTAGTCTCAGAGTCTCTCCTTCACATTGTGACTAGTCTCAGAGTCTCTCCTTCACATTGTGACAAGTCTCAGAGTCTCTCCTTCACATTGTGACAGGTCTCAGAGCCTCTCCTTCACATTGTGACAGGTCTCAGTCTCTCCTTCACATTGTGACAGGTCTCAGAGCCTCCTTCACATTGTGACAGGTCTCAGAGTCTCTCCTTCACATTGTGACAGGTCTCAGAGTCTCTCCTTCACATTGTGACAGGTCTCAGAGTCTCTCCTTCACATTGTGACAGGTCTCAGAGTCTCTCCTTCACATTGTGACAGGTCTCAGAGTCTCTCCTTCACATTGTGACAGGTCTCAGAGTCTCTCCTTCACATTGTGACAGGTCTCAGAGTCTCTCCTTCACATTGTGAGTCTCAGAGTCTCTCTTCATTGTGACAGGTCTCAGAGTCTCTCTTCACATTGTGACAGGTCTCAGAGTCTCTCCTTCACATTGTGACAGGTCTCAGAGTCTCTCCTTCACATTGTGACAGGTCTCAGAGTCTCTCCTTCACATTGTGACAGGTCTCAGTCTCTCCTTCACATTGTGAGTCTCTCCTTCACATTGTGGTCTCAGTCTCCTTCACATTGTGACAGGTCTCAGAGTCTCTCCTTCACATTGTGACAGGTCTCAGAGTCTCTCCTTCACATTGTGACAGGTCTCAGAGTCTCTCCTTCACATTGTGACAGGTCTCAGAGTCTCTCCTTCACATTGTGACAGGTCTCAGTCTCTCCTTCACATTGTGACAGGTCTCAGAGCCTCCTTCACATTGTGACAGGTCTCAGAGTCTCTCCTTCACATTGTGACTAGTCTCAGAGTCTCTCCTTCACATTGTGACAGGTCTCAGAGTCTCTCCTTCACATTGTGACAGGTCTCAGTCTCTCCTTCACATTGTGACAGGTCTCAGTCTCTCCTTCACATTGTGACAGGTCTCAGAGTCTCTCCTTCACATTGTGACAGGTCTCAGAGTCTCTCCTTCACATTGTGACAGGTCTCAGAGTCTCTCCTTCACATTGTGACAGGTCTCAGAGTCTCTCCTTCACATTGTGACAGGTCTCAGAGTCTCTCCTTCACATTGTGACAGGTCTCAGTCTCTCCTTCACATTGTGACAGGTCTCAGAGCCTCTCCTTCACATTGTGACAGGTCTCAGAGTCTATCCTTCACATTGTGACTAGTCTCAGAGTCTCTCCTTCACATTGTGACAGGTCTCAAAGTCTCTCCTTCACATTGTGAAAGGTCTCAGAGTCTCTCCTTCACATTGTGACAGGTCTCAGAGCCTCCTTCACATTGTGACAGGTCTCAGAGTCTCTCCTTCACATTGTGTCAGGTCTCAGAGTCTCTCCTTCACATTGTGACAGGTCTCAGAGTCTCTCCTTCACATTGTGACAGGTCTCAAAGTCTCTCCTTCACATTGTGACAGGTCTCAGAGCCTCTCCTTCACATTGTGACAGGTCTCAGAGTCTCTCCTTCACATTGTGACTAGTCTCAGGGTCTCTCCTTCACATTGTGTCAGGTCTCAGAGTCTCTCCTTCACATTGTGACAGGTCTCAGAGTCTCTCCTTCACATTGTGACAGGTCTCAGAGCCTCCTTCACATTGTGACAGGTCTCAGAGTCTCTCCTTCACATTGTGACAGGTCTCAGAGTCTCTCCTTCACATTGTGACAGGTCTCAGAGTCTCTCCTTCACATTGTGACTAGTCTCAGAGTCTCTCCTTCACATTGTGACTAGTCTCAGAGTCTCTCCTTCACATTGTGACTAGTCTCATAGTCTCATAGTCTCTCCTTCACATTGTGACAGGTCTCAGTCTCTCCTTCACATTGTGACAGGTCTCAGTCTCTCCTTCACATTGTGACATGTCTCAGAGCCTCCTTCACATTGTGACAGGTCTCAGAGTCACTCCTTCACATTGTGACAGGTCTCAGAGTCTCTCCTTCACATTGTGACAGTCTCTCCTTCATTGTCAGGTCTCAGAGTCTCTCCTTCACATTGTGACAGGTCTCAGAGTCTCTCCTTCACATTGTGACAGGTCTCAGAGTCTCTCCTTCACATTGTGACAGGTCTCAGAGTCTCTCCTTCACATTGTGACAGGTCTCAGAGTCTCTCCTTCACATTGTGACAGGTCTCAGAGTCTCTCCTTCACATTGTGACAGGTCTCAGAGTCTCTCCTTCACATTGTGACAGGTCTCAGAGTCTCTCCTTCACATTGTGACTAGTCTCAGAGTCTCTCCTTCACATTGTGACTAGTCTCAGAGTCTCTCCTTCACATTGTGACTAGTCTCATAGTCTCATAGTCTCTCCTTCACATTGTGACAGGTCTCAGTCTCTCCTTCACATTGTGACAGGTCTCAGTCTCTCCTTCACATTGTGACAGGTCTCAGAGTCTCAGAGTCTCTCTCCTTCACATTGTGACAGGTCTCAGAGTCTCTCCTTCACATTGTGACAGGTCTCAGAGTCTCTCCTTCACATTGTGACAGGTCTCAAAGTCTCTCCTTCACATTGTGACAGGTCTCAGTCACTCCTTCACATTGTGACAGGTCTCAGAGCCTCTCCTTCACATTGTGACAGGTGTCAGAGTCTCTCCTTCACATTGTGACAGGTCTCAGTCTCAGAGTCTCTCCTTCACATTGTGACAGGTCTCAGAGTCTCCTTCACATTGTGACAGGTCTCATTGTGACAGTCTCAGAGTCCTCCTTCACATTGTGACAGGTCTCAGAGTCTCTCCTTCACATTGTGACAGGTCTCAGAGTCACATTGTGACAGGTCTCAGTCTCTCCTTCACATTGTGACAGGTCTCAGAGTCTCTCCTTCACATTGTGACAGGTCTCAGAGTCTCTCCTTCACATTGTGACAGGTCTCAGAGTCTCTCCTTCACATTGTGACAGGTCTCAGAGTCTCTCCTTCACATTGTGACAGGTCTCAGTCTCTCCTTCACATTGTGACAGGTCTCAGAGTCTCTCCTTCACATTGTGACAGGTCTCAGTCTCTCCTTCACATTGTGACAGGTCTCAGAGTCTCTCCTTCACATTGTGACAGGTCTCAGAGTCTCTCCTTCACATTGTGACTAGTCTAGTCTCTCCTTCACATTGTGACAGGTCTCTCTCCTTCACATTGTGACAGGTCTCAGAGTCTCTCCTTCACATTGTGACAGGTCTCAGAGTCTCTCCTTCACATTGTGACAGGTCTCAGAGTCTCTCCTTCACATTGTGACAGGTCTCAGAGTCTCTCCTTCACATTGTGACAGGTCTCAGTCTCTCCTTCACATTGTGACAGGTCTCAGAGTCTCTCCTTCACATTGTGACAGGTGTCAGAGTCTCTCCTTCACATTGTGACAGGTCTCAGAGTCTCTCCTTCACATTGTGACAGGTCTCAGAGTCTCTCCTTCACATTGTGACAGGTCTCAGAGTCTCTCCTTCACATTGTGACAGGTCTCAGAGTCTCTCCTTCACATTGTGACAGGTCTCAGAGTCTCTCCTTCACATTGTGACAGGTCTCAGAGTCTCTCCTTCACATTGTGACTAGTCTCAGAGTCTCTCCTTCACATTGTGACAGGTCTCAGAGTCTCTCCTTCACATTGTGACTAGTCTCAGAGTCTCTCCTTCACATTGTGACAGGTCTCAGAGTCTCTCCTTCACATTGTGACAGGTCTCAGAGTCTCTCCTTCACATTGTGACAGGTCTCAGAGTCTCTCCTTCACATTGTGACAGGTCTCAGAGTCTCTCCTTCACATTGTGACAGGTCTCAGAGTCTCTCCTTCACATTGTGACAGGTCTCAGAGTCTCTCCTTCACATTGTGACAGGTCTCAGAGTCTCTCCTTCACATTGTGACTAGTCTCAGGAGTCTCTCCTTCACATTGTGACAGGTCTCAGAGTCTCTCCTTCACATTGTGACAGGTCTCAGAGTCTCTCCTTCACATTGTGACAGGTCTCAGAGCCTCCTTCACATTGTGACAGGTCTCAGAGTCTCTCCTTCACATTGTGACAGGTCTCAGAGTCTCTCCTTCACATTGTGACAGGTCTCAGAGTCTCTCCTTCACATTGTGACAGGTCTCAGAGTCCTTCACATTGTGACTAGTCTCAGAGTCTCTCCTTCACATTGTGACAGGTCTCAGTCACTCTCAGTCTCTCCTTCACATTGTGACTAGTCTCATTGTGACAGGTCTCAGTCTCTCCTTCACATTGTGACAGGTCTCAGAGTCTCTCCTTCACATTGTGACAGGGAGTCTCTCCTTCACATTGTGACAGGTCTCAGAGTCTCTCCTTCACATTGTGACAGGTCTCAGAGTCTCTCCTTCACATTGTGACAGGTCTCAGAGTCTCTCCTTCACATTGTGACAGGTCTCAGAGTCTCTCTTCACATTGTGAGTCTCTCCTTCACATTGTGACAGGTCTCAGAGTCTCTCCTTCACATTGTGACTAGTCTCAGAGTCTCTTCTTCACATTGTGACAGGTCTCAGTCTCTCCTTCACATTGTGACAGGTCTCAGAGTCTCTCCTTCACATTGTGACTAGTCTCAGTGTCTCTCCTTCACATTGTGACTAGTCTCAGAGTCTCTCCTTCACATTGTGACCAAAGTCTCTCCTTCACATTGTGACAGGTCTCAGTCTCTCCCTTCATTCTCCTTCACATTGTGACAGGTCTCAGAGTCTCTCCTTCACATTGTGACTCTCAGAGTCTCTCCTTCACATTGTGACAGGTCTCAGAGTCTCTCCTTCACATTGTGACAGGTCTCAGAGTCTCTCCTTCACATTGTGACAGGTCTCAGTCTCTCCTTCACATTGTGACAGGTCTCAGAGTCTCTCCTTCACATTGTGACAGGTCTCAGAGTCTCTCCTTCACATTGTGACAGGTCTCAGAGTCTCTCCTTCACATTGTGACAGGTCTCAGAGTCTCTCCTTCACATTGTGACAGGTCTCAGAGTCTCTCCTTCACATTGTGACAGGTCTCAGAGTCTCTCCTTCACATTGTGACAGGTCTCAGAGCCTCCTTCACATTGTGACAGGTCTCAGAGTCTCTCCTTCACATTGTGACAGGTCTCAGAGTCTCTCCTTCACATTGTGACAGGTCTCAGAGTCTCTCCTTCACATTGTGACAGGTCTCAGAGTCTCTCCTTCACATTGTGACAGGAGAGTCTCTCCTTCACATTGTGACAGGTCTCAGAGTCTCTCCTTCACATTGTGACAGGTCTCAGAGTCTCTCCTTCACATTGTGACTAGTCTCAGAGTCTCTCCTTCACATTGTGACAGGTCTCAGAGTCTCTCCTTCACATTGTGACTCCTTCACATTGTGACAGGTCTCAGAGTCTCTCCTTCACATTGTGACAGGTCTCAGAGTCTCTCCTTCACATTGTGACAGGTCTCAGAGTCTCTCTTCATTGTGACAGGTCTCAGTCTCTCCTTCACATTGTGACAGGTCTCAGAGTCTCTCCTTCACATTGTGACAGGTCTCAGAGTCTCTCCTTCACATTGTGACAGGTCTCAGAGTCTCTCCTTCACATTGTGACAGGTCTCAGAGTCTCTCCTTCACATTGTGACAGGTCTCAGAGGTCTCAGAGTCTCTCCTTCACATTGTGACAGGTCTCAGAGTCTCCTTCACATTGTGACAGGTCTCAGAGTCTCTCCTTCACATTGTGACAAATCTCAGAGTCTCTCCTTCACATTGTGACAGGTCTCAGAGTCTCTCCTTCACATTGTGACAGGTCTCAGAGTC